>NC_069504.1:26618864-26918864 GCF_027579735.1 Bombina bombina
CAGACTAGTAATATTTATATGTTATATAATACAGCTTATACATGTAACCTAAAGGTAGTTTTATATCATGTTTATACACAGCACCCTCGGACAGACAGTACTGTAATCAGACAGGTAATATTTATATGTTATATAATACAGCTTATACATGTAACCTAAAGGTAGTTTTATATCATGTTTATACACAGCACCCTCAGACAATACAGTACTGTAATCAGACAGGTAATATTTATATGTTATATAATACAGCTTATACATGTAACCTAAAGGTAGTTTTATATCATGTTTATACACAGCACCCTCAGACAGTACAGTACTGTAATCAGACAGGTAATATTTATATGTTATATAATACAGCTTATACATATAACCTAAAGGTAGTTTTATATCATGTTTATACACAGCACCCTCAGACAGTACTGTAATCAGACAGGTAATATTTATATGTTATATAATACAGCTTATACATGTAACCTAAAGGTAGTTTTATATCATGTTTATACACAGCACCCTCAGACAGTACAGTACAGTAATATTTATATGTTATATAATACAGCTTATACATATAACCTAAAGGTAGTTTTATATCATGTTTATACACAGCACCCTCAGACAGACAGTACAGTAATCAGACAGGTAATATTTATATGTTATATAATACAGCTTATACATGTAACCTAAAGGTAGTTTTATATCATGTTTATACACAGCACCCTCAGACAGTCAGACAGTACTGTAATCAGACAGTAATATTTATATGTTATATAATACAGCTTATACATGTAACCTAAAGGTAGTTTTATATCATGTTTATACACAGCACCCTCAGACAGTAAGACAGTACTGTAATCAGACAGTAATATTTATATGTTATATAATACAGCTTATACATGTAACCTAAAGGGAGTTTTATATCATGTTTATACACAGCATCCTCAGACAGTACAGTACTGTAATCAGACAGGTAATATTTATATGTTATATAATACAGCTTATACATGTAACCTAAAGGTAGTTTTATATCATGTTTATACACAGCACCCTCAGACAGACAGTACAGTAATCAGACAGTAATATTTATATGTTATATAATACAGCTTATACATGTAATCTAAAGGTAGTTTTATATCATGTTTATACACAGCACCCTCAGACAGACAGTACAGTAATCAGACAGGTAATATTTATATGTTATATAATACAGCTAATACATGTAACCTAAAGGTAGTTTTATATCATGTTTATACACAGCACCCTCAGTCAGACAGTACAGTAATCAGACAGGTAATATTTATATGTTATATAATACAGCTTATACATGTAACCTAAAGGTAGTTTTATATCATGTTTATACACAGCACCCTCAGACAGTACTGTAATCAGACAGGTAATACTTATATGTTATATAACACAGCTTATACATGTAACCTAAAGGTAGTTTTATATCATGTTTATACACAGCACCCTCAGACAGTCAGACAGTACAGTAATCAGACAGTAATATTTATATGTTATATAATACAGCTTATACATGTAACCTAAAGGTAGTTTTATATCATGTTTATACACAGCACCCTCAGACAGTACTGTAATCAGACAGGTAATATTTATATGTTATATAATACAGCTTATACATGTAACCTAAAGGTAGTTTTATATCATGTTTATACACAGCACCCTCAGACAGTACAGTACAGTAATATTTATATGTTATATAATACAGCTTATACATATAACCTAAAGGTAGTTTTATATCATGTTTATACACAGCACCCTCAGACAGACAGTACAGTAATCAGACAGGTAATATTTATATGTTATATAATACAGCTTATACATGTAACCTAAAGGTAGTTTTATATCATGTTTATACACAGCACCCTCAGACAGTCAGACAGTACTGTAATCAGACAGTAATATTTATATGTTATATAATACAGCTTATACATGTAACCTAAAGGTAGTTTTATATCATGTTTATACACAGCACCCTCAGACAGTAAGACAGTACTGTAATCAGACAGTAATATTTATATGTTATATAATACAGCTTATACATGTAACCTAAAGGGAGTTTTATATCATGTTTATACACAGCATCCTCAGACAGTACAGTACTGTAATCAGACAGGTAATATTTATATGTTATATAATACAGCTTATACATGTAACCTAAAGGTAGTTTTATATCATGTTTATACACAGCACCCTCAGACAGACAGTACAGTAATCAGACAGTAATATTTATATGTTATATAATACAGCTTATACATGTAATCTAAAGGTAGTTTTATATCATGTTTATACACAGCACCCTCAGACAGACAGTACAGTAATCAGACAGGTAATATTTATATGTTATATAATACAGCTAATACATGTAACCTAAAGGTAGTTTTATATCATGTTTATACACAGCACCCTCAGTCAGACAGTACAGTAATCAGACAGGTAATATTTATATGTTATATAATACAGCTTATACATGTAACCTAAAGGTAGTTTTATATCATGTTTATACACAGCACCCTCAGACAGTACTGTAATCAGACAGGTAATACTTATATGTTATATAACACAGCTTATACATGTAACCTAAAGGTAGTTTTATATCATGTTTATACACAGCACCCTCAGACAGTCAGACAGTACAGTAATCAGACAGTAATATTTATATGTTATATAATACAGCTTATACATGTAACCTAAAGGTAGTTTTATATCATGTTTATACACAGCACCCTCAGACAGTACTGTAATCAGACAGGTAATACTTATATGTTATATAACACAGCTTATACATGTAACCAAAAGGTAGTTTTATATCATGTTTATACACAGCACCCTCAGACAGACAGACAGACAGTACTGTAATCAGACAGTAATATTTATATGTTATATAATACAGCTTATACATGTAACCTAAAGGTAGTTTTATATCATGTTTATACACAGCACCCTCAGACAGACAGTACTATAATCAGACAGGTAATATTTATATGTTATATAATACAGCTTATACATGTAACCTAAAGGTAGTTTTATATCATGTTTATACACAGCACCCTCAGACAGACAGTACTGTAATCAGACAGATAATATTTATATGTTATATAATACAGCTTATACATGTAACCTAAAGGTAGTTTTATATCATGTTTATACAAAGCACCCTCAGACAGACAGTACTGTAATCAGACAGGTAATATTTATATGTTATATAATACAGCTTATACATGTAACCTAAATGTAGTTTTATATCATGTTTATACACAGCACCCTCAGACAGACAGACAGACAGACAGACAGTACTGTAATCAGACAGTAATATTTATATGTTATATAATACAGCTTATACATGTAACCTAAAGGTAATTTTATATCATGTTTATACACAGCACCCTCAGACAGACAGTACTGTAATCAGACAGGTAATATTTATATGTTATATAATACAGCTTATACATGTAACCTAAAGGTAGTTTTATATCATGTTTATACACAGCACCCTCAGACAGTACTGTAATCAGACAGGTAATATTTATATGTTATATAATACAGCTTATACATATAACCTAAAGGTAGTTTTATATCATGTTTATACACAGCACCCTCAGTCAGACAGTACAGTAATCAGACAGGTAATATTTATATGTTATATAATACAGATTATACATGTAACCTAAATGTAGTTTTATATCATGTTTATACACAGCACCCTCAGACAGACAGTACAGTAATCAGACAGGTAATATTTATATGTTATATAATACAGCTTATACATGTAACCTAAAGGTAGTTTTATATCATGTTTATACACAGCACCGTCAGACAGACAGTACAGTAATCAGACAGGTAGTATTTATAGGTTATATAATACAGCTTATACATGTAACCTAAAGGTAGTTTTATATCATGTTTATACACAGCACCCTCAGACAGACAGTACTGTAATCAGACAGTAATATTTATATGTTATATAATACAGCTTATACATGTAACCTAAAGGTAGTTTTATATCATGTTTATACACAGCACCCTCAGACAGACAGTACTGTAATCAGACAGGTAATATTTATATGTTATATAATACAGCTTATACATGTAACCTAAAGGTAGTTTTATATCATGTTTATACACAGCACCCTCAGATAGACAGTACAGTAATCAGACAGGTAATATTTATGTTATATAATACAGCTTATACATGTAACCTAAATGTAGTTTTATATCATGTTTATACACAGCACCCTCAGACAGACAGTACAGTAATCAGACAGTAATATTTATATGTTATATAATACAGCTTATACATGTAATCTAAAGGTAGCTTTATATCATGTTTATACACAGCACCCTCAGACAGACAGTACAGTAATCAGACAGGTAATATTTATATGTTATATAATACAGCTTATACATGTAACCCAAAGGTAGTTTTATATCATGTTTATACACAGCACCCTCAGACAGACAGTACAGTAATCAGACAGTAATATTTATATGTTATATAATACAGCTTATACATGTAACCTAAAGGTAGTTTTATATCATGTTTATACACAGCATCCTCAGACAGACAGTACTGTAATCAGACAGTAATATTTATATGTTATATAATACAGCTTATACATGTAACCTAAAGGTAGTTTTATATCATGTTTATACACTGCATCCTCAGACAGTACAGTACTGTAATCAGACAGGTAATATTTATATGTTATATAATACAGCTTATACATGTAACCTAAAGGTAGTTTTTTATCATGTTTATACACAGCACCCTCAGACAGTACTGTAATCAGACAGGTAATACTTATATGTTATATAACACAGCTTATACATGTAACCTAAAGGTAGTTTTATATCATGTTTATACACAGCACCCTCAGACAGTCAGACAGTACAGTAATCAGACAGTAATATTTATATGTTATATAATACAGCTTATACATGTAACCTAAAGGTAGTTTTATATCATGTTTATACACTGCATCCTCAGACAGTACAGTAATCAGACAGGTAATATTTATATGTTATATAATACAGCTTATACATGTAACCTAAAGGTAGTTTTATATCATGTTTATACACAGCACCCTCTGACAGTACTGTAATCAGACAGGTAATACTTATATGTTATATAACACAGCTTATACATGTAACCTAAAGGTAGTTTTATATCATGTTTATACAAGCACCCTCAGACAGACAGACAGACAGTACTGTAATCAGACAGTAATATTTATATGTTATATAATACAGCTTATACATGTAACCTAAAGGTAGTTTTATATCATGTTTATACACAGCACCCTCAGACAGACAGTACTGTAATCAGACAGATAATATTTATATGTTATATAATACAGCTTATACATGTAACCTAAAGGAAGTTTTATATCATGTTTATACAAAGCACCCTCAGACAGACAGTACTGTAATCAGACAGGTAATATTTATATGTTATATAATACAGCTTATACATGTAACCTAAATGTAGTTTTATATCATGTTTATACACAGCACCCTCAGACAGACAGACAGACAGTACTGTAATCAGACAGTAATATTTATATGTTATATAATACAGCTTATACATGTAACCTAAAGGTAATTTTATATCATGTTTATACACAGCACCCTCAGACAGACAGTACTGTAATCAGACAGGTAATATTTATATGTTATATAATACAGCTTATACATGTAACCTAAAGGTAGTTTTATATCATGTTTATACACAGCACCCTCAGACAGACAGTACAGTAATCAGACAGGTAGTATTTATAGGTTATATAATACAGCTTATACATGTAACCTAAAGGTAGTTTTATATCATGTTTATACACAGCACCCTCAGACAGACAGTACTGTAATCAGACAGGTAATATTTATATGTTATATAATACAGCTTATACATGTAACCTAAAGGTAGTTTTATATCATGTTTATACACAGCACCCTCAGATAGACAGTACTGTAATCAGACAGGTAATATTTATATGTTATATAATACAGCTTATACATGTAACCTAAAGGTAGTTTTATATCATGTTTATACACAGCACCCTCAGACAGACAGTACTGTAATCAAACAGTAATATTTATATGTTATATAATACAGCTTATACATGTAACCTAAAGGTAGTTTTATATCATGTTTATACACAGCACCCTCAGTCAGACAGTACAGTAATCAGACAGTAATATTTATATGTTATATAATACAGCTTATACATGTAACCTAAAGGTAGTTTTATATCATGTTTATACACAGCACCCTCAGACAGACAGTACAGTAATCAGACAGTAATATTTATATGTTATATAATACAGCTTATACATGTAATCTAAAGGTAGTTTTATATCATGTTTATACACAGCACCCTCAGACAGACAGTACAGTAATCAGACAGGTAATATTTATATGTTATATAATACAGCTTATACATGTAACCCAAAGGTAGTTTTATATCATGTTTATACACAGCACCCTCAGACAGACAGTACAGTAATCAGACAGTAATATTTATATGTTATATAATACAGCTTATACATGTAACCTAAAGGTAGTTTTATATCGTGTTTATACACAGCACCCTCAGACAGACAGTACTGTAATCAGACAGGTAATATTTATATGGTATATAATACAGCTTATACATGTAACCTAAAGGTAGTTTTATATCATGTTTATACACAGCACCCTCAGACAGACAGTACTGTAATCAGACAGTAATATTTATATGTTATATAATACAGCTTATACATGAAACCTAAAGGTAGCTTTATATCATGTTTATACACAGCATCCTCAGACAGACAGTACTGTAATCAGACAGTAATATTTATATGTTATATAATACAGCTTATACATGTAACCTAAAGGTAGTTTTATATCATGTTTATACACAGCACCCTCAGACAGACAGTACTGTAATCAGACAGTAATATTTATATGTTATATAATACAGCTTATACATGTAACCTAAAGGTAGTTTTATATCATGTTTATACACAGCACCCTCAGACAGACAGTACAGTAATCAGACAGTAATATTTATATGTTATATAATACAGCTTATACATGTAACCTAAAGGTAGTTTTATATCATGTTTATACACAGCACCCTCAGACAGACAGTACTGTAATCAGACAGTAATATTTATATGTTATATAATACAGCTTATACATGTAACCTAAAGGTAGTTTTATATCATGTTTATACACTGCATCCTCAGACAGTACAGTACTGTAATCAGACAGGTAATATTTATATGTTATATAATACAGCTTATACATGTAACCTAAAGGTAGTTTTATATCATGTTTATACACAGCACCCTCAGACAGTACTGTAATCAGACAGGTAATACTTATATGTTATATAACACAGCTTATACATGTAACCTAAAGGTAGTTTTATATCATGTTTATACACAGCACCCTCAGACAGACAGTACAGTAATCAGACAGTAATATTTATATGTTATATAATACAGCTTATACATGTAACCTAAAGGTAGTTTTATATCACGTTTATACACAGCACCCTCAGACAGACAGACAGTACTGTAATCAGACAGTAATATTTATATGTTATATAATACAGCTTATACATGTAACCTAAAGGTAGTTTTATATCATGTTTATACACAGCACCCTCAGACAGACAGTACAGTAATCAGACAGTAATATTTATATGTTATATAATACAGCTTATACATGTAACCTAAAGGTAGTTTTATATCATGTTTATACACAGCACCCTCAGACAGACAGTACAGTAATCAGACAGTAATATTTATATGTTATATTATACAGCTTATACATGTAACCTAAAGGTAGTTTTATATCATGTTTATACACAGCACCCTCAGACAGACAGTACTGTAATCAGACAGGTAATATTTATATGTTATATAATACAGCTTATACATGTAACCTAAAGGTAGTTTTATATCATGTTTATACACAGCACCCTCAGACAGACAGTACTGTAATCAGACAGGTAATATTTATATGTTATATAATACAGCTTATACATGTAAACTAAAGGTAGTTTTATATCATGTTTATACACAGCACCCTCAGACAGTACTGTAATCAGACAGGCAATACTTATATGTTATATAACACAGCTTATACATGTAACCTAAAGGTAGTTTTATATCATGTTTATACACAGCACCCTCAGACAGACAGACAGACAGTAATGTAATCAGACAGTAATATTTATATGTTATATAATACAGCTTATACATGTAACCTAAAGGTAGTTTTATATCATGTTTATACACAGCACCCTCAGACAGACAGTACTGTAATCAGACAGATAATATTTATATGTTATATAATACAGCTTATACATGTAACCTAAAGGTAGTTTTATATCATGTTTATACAAAGCACCCTCAGACAGACAGTACTGTAATCAGACAGGTAATATTTATATGTTATATAATACAGCTTATACATGTAACCTAAATGTAGTTTTATATCATGTTTATACACAGCACCCTCAGACAGACAGACAGACAGACAGACAGTACTGTAATCAGACAGTAATATTTATATGTTATATAATACAGCTTATACATGTAACCTAAAGGTAATTTTATATCATGTTTATACACAGCACCCTCAGTCAGTACAGTACAGTAATCAGACAGGTAATATTTATATGTTATATAATACAGCTTATACATGTAACCTAAAGGTAATTTTATATCATGTTTATACACAGCACCCTCACACAGACAGTACAGTAATCAGACAGTAATATGTATATGTTATATAATACAGCTTATACATGTAACCTAAAGGTAGTTTTATATCATGTTTATACACAGCACCCTCAGACAGACAGTACTGTAATCAGACAGGTAATATTTATATGTTATATAATACAGCTTATACATGTAACCTAAAGGTAGTTTTATATCAGTTTATACATAGCACCCTCAGACAGACAGTACTGTAATCAGACAGGTAATATTTATATGTTATATAATACAGCTTATACATGTAACCTAAAGGTAGTTTTATATCATGTTTATACACAGCACCCTCAGACAGTACAGTACTGTAATCAGACAGTAATATTTATATGTTATATAATACAGCCTATACATGTAACCTAAAGGTAGTTTTATATCATGTTTATACACAGCACCCTCAGACAGACAGTACTGTAATCAGACAGTAATATTTATATGTTATATAATACAGCTTATACATGTAACCTAAAGGTAGTTTTATATCATGTTTATACACAGCACCCTCAGACAGACAGTACTGTAATCAGACAGTAATATTTATATGTTATATAATACAGCTTATACATGTAATCTAAAGGTAGTTTTATATCATGTTTATACACAGCACCCTCAGACAGTACAGTACAGTAATCAGACAGTAATATTTATATGTTATATAATACAGCTTATACATGTAACCTAAAGGTAGTTTTATATCATGTTTATACACAGCACCCTCAGATAGACAGTACAGTAATCAGACAGTAATATTTATATGTTATATAATACAGCTTATACATGTAACCTAAAGGTAGTTTTATATCATGTTTATACACAGCACACTCAGACACACAGTACTGTAATCAGACAGGTATTATTTATATGTTATATAATACAGCTTATACATGTAACCTAAAGGTAGTTTTATATCAGTTTATACACAGCACCCTCAGACAGACAGTACTGTAATCAGACAGGTAATATTTATATGTTATATAATACAGCTTATACATGTAACCTAAAGGTAGTTTTATATCATGTTTATACACAGTACCCTCAGACAGACAGTACAGTATTGTAATCAGACAGTAATATTTATATGTTATATAATACAGCTTATACATGTAACCTAAAGGTAGTTTTATATCATGTTTATACACAGCACCCTCAGACAGACAGTACTGTAATCAGACAGTAATATTTATATGTTATATAATACAGCTTATACATGTAACCTAAAGGTAGTTTTATATCATGTTTATACACAGCACCCTCAGACAGACAGTACAGTAATCAGGCAGGTAATATTTATATGTTATATAATACAGCTTATACATGTAACCTAAAGGTAGTTTTATATCATGTTTATACACAGCACCCTCAGACAGTACAGTACAGTAATCAGACAGGTAATATTTATATGTTATATAATACAGCTTATACATGTAACCTAAAGGTAGTTTTATATCATGTTTATACACAGCACCCTCAGACAGACAGTACAGTAATCAGACAGTAATACTTATATGTTATATAATACAGCTTGCACATGTAACCTAAAGGTAGTTTTATATTATGTTTATACACAGCACCCTCAGACAGTACAGTACTGTAATCAGACAGTAATATTTATATGTTATATAATACAGCTTATACATGTAACCTAAAGGTAGTTTTATATCATGTTTATACACAGCACCCTCAGACAGACATTACTGTAATCAGACAGGTAATATTTATATGTTATATAATACAGCTTATACATGTAACCTAAAGGTAGTTTTATATCATGTTTATACACAGCACCCTCAGACAGACAGACAGTAATCAGACAGGTAATATTTATATGTTATATAATACAGCTTATACATGTAACCTAAAGGTAGTTTTATATCATGTTTATACACAGCACCCTCAGACAGACAGTACAGTACAGTAATCAGACAGGTAATATTTATATGTTATATAATACAGCTTATACATGTAACCTAAAGGTAGTTTTATATCATGTTTATACACAGCACCCTCAGACAGTACTGTAATCAGACAGGTAATATTTATATGTTATATAATACAGCTTATACATGTAACCTAAAGTTAGTTTTATATCACGTTTATACACAGCACCCTCAGACAGACAGACAGTACAGTAATCAGACAGTAATATTTATATGTTATATAATACAGCTTATACATGTAACCTAAAGGTAGTTTTATATCATGTTTATACACAGCACCCTCAGACAGACAGTACAGTAATCAGACAGGTAATATTTATATGTTATATAATACAGCTTATACATATAACCTAAAGGTAGTTTTATATCATGTTTATACACAGCACCCTCAGACAGACAGTACAGTACTGTAATCAGACAGTAATATTTATATGTTATATAATACAGCTTATACATGTAACCTAAAGGTAGTTTTATATCATGTTTATACACAGCACCCTCAGACAGACAGTACAGTAATCAGACAGGTAATATTTATATGTTATATAATACAGCTTATACATATAACCTAAAGGTAGTTTTATATCATGTTTATACACAGCACCCTCAGACAGACAGTACAGTAATCAGACAGTTAATATTTATATGTTATATAATACAGCTTATACATGTAACCTAAAGGTAGTTTTATATCATGTTTATACACATCACCCTCAGACAGTACAGTAATCAGACAGTAATATTTATATGTTATATAATACAGCTTATACATGTAACCTAAAGGTAGTTTTATATCATGTTTATACACAGCACCCTCACACAGACAGACAGTACTGTAATCAGACAGGTAATATTTATATGTTATATAATACAGCTTATACATGTAACCTAAAGGTAGTTTTATATCATGTTTATACACAGCACCCTCAGACAGACAGTACAGTAATCAGACAGTAATATTTATATGTTATATAATACAGCTTATACATGTAACCTAAAGGTAGTTTTATATCATGTTTATACACATCACCCTCAGACAGTACAGTAATCAGACAGTAATATTTATATGTTATATAATACAGCTTATACATGTAACCTAAAGGTAGTTTTATATCATGTTTATACACATCACCCTCAGACAGTACTGTAATCAGACAGTAATATTTATATGTTATATAATACAGCTTATACATGTAACTAAAGGTAGTTTTATATCAGTTTATTACTTTTGTATACGTGTACATAGTAACCTCAGATAGCTAGTACAGCACTGTAATCAGAAAGGTTTTATTTGCAATTTAGAACACAAAAACCAAACCAAATATACAGGCAGAAATATTGTGATTTACAGATGGGGAGAAATAGTAATTTATTTATTTATTTAAATTATAAATGAAAAAGTTTGGATTTCAGAATAAGTTTGCATTTTGAAATTTTGGATTTGGAGATTTGTACCTGTAATACTAATAACACAGGAATCTAACTTATATATGTGATGATTACTTGAAAATGTAGTTTCTGAGTTTTAATACATCATTTTGTATGCAAATGTATGCTAATTAGTGTGGCTGGTGATTAGTTTTTTACATTAAAGGTGTAACCTTAGCCGGAGGTGACTCTGCTCCATTGTGAGCCTTCCTGTGAGCGTCCGACAGTTTTCTTCTGTTCAGCATCTTCCCTTAGCGCAATAACACAAAACAACAGTCACATACAATATCTATATATATTCATTTACATGCTGATTTCTGACTACCTGCGGGAAGATCATTTCCTGTTAGTGTCAGGAAGCTCAGTGCTGTTTGCTCTTTATTGTATTAATTAGAATCTAATTAGCCAATATCCCCCAGTAGCTCCAGGCAAATGTAATTTAAGAGCAGTGAGCGCAGTTTATTAATAACATCATACAGCCACGTGACACGGAGTAGTGCATCTGGAGCTATAGCTGGGGATGCAGATATGTAATGAATAGATGCTACAAAGAGAAACGTTAATAAAACTCCCTGACATTTCCAGAGCCCCATGAAACGCATCTGAGTTGTGCGCATCAATGTATTCATGTTCAGTGTTCCCCTGTAGGCATTTACTTGTCTGTGCTTCATGTCACTGTTGGTCACCTTCCCAGTACTCATACCCGCTAGGGGACTTAACAAGTTACAGGTCATTGCAACAATATTTTCTATTTATACATTTAGTTTTTTTGTTTAAAGAGACAGTCTACACCTAAATCATCTTAAAGGGACATTATACACGCAATTTTTCTTTGCAAAAATATTTTGTAGATGAACCATTTATATAGCCCATGCAGGTTTTTTTTATTAAATGTTTTGTTTTGCTTATTTTTAAATAACATTGCTCTGATTTTAAGACTCCTAACCAAGCCCCAACGTTTTAGGAGAATACAGACGTATACCTACTCCAGCTTGCTTCTGTCTGTGTAAAGAGTCTTTTCATATGCAGGGGAAGAGTGTTTTCTATTCCCCACTTAAAGTGGGTGTTCTAGCTATCTTTTAAACAGTGCTAAACTGGGAGTTTCTAAGTAAGTTTTTAAATGGTTTTATACTGGATTTTTATATCAGTATCTGTCCACTTCAGGTGTTGCAGAGGCTGCAACTGCGACTGGGCCCCCGAGGGTGGGGGCCCAGCTTAAAAAAAAAATGCAAATAAAAAAAAATGTAAAAAAAACCCGTTGTCCTGCCGCTGCCTGCACTGATATCATGTGAGTGTGACGTGATGCTTCACTAGTGTCTCTGACTCTGACTACAGGGGTTAGTGTTTCTGTTTTATAGACCTCACAGACTGTGGGCACAGGGTACCTCCTTTTGCAGACGTAATCTGATTCACATGGTTTTTTTCTGTGTTAAATGATGTATCAAATTTTCTTCATTCTTCTGCTATCTTTTGTTGCAAAGCCATGTAGTGCTTCAGATGCTACCTAGGTATCTCTTCAATAAATAACATGAGAACTAAGCTAATTTGATAATAGAAGTATGGGTGTTCGCAAAAATGTTTAAATATGCCCAGACAATAAACACACAAACAAGTATATATATAAACAGTATCTCCCAAAAGTGAGTACACCCCTCACATTTTTGTAAATATTTTATTCTATCTTTTCATGTGACAACACTGAAGAAATGACACTTTGCTACAATGTAAAGTAGTGAGTGTACAGTCTGTATAACAATGTAAATTTGCTGTCCCTTCAAAATAAAAAATGAGTACACCCCTAAGTGGAAATGTCCAAATTGGGCCCCATTAGCCATTTTCCTCCCTGGTGTCATGTGACTCGTTAGTGTTACAAGGTCTCAGGTGTGAATGGGGAGCAGATGTGTTAAATTTGGTGTTATCGCTCTTACACTCTCTCAGGCTGGTCACTGGAAGTTCACATGGCACCTCATGGCAAGGAACTCTCTGAGAATCTGAAAAAAAGAATTGTTGCTCTACATAAAGATGGCCTAGGCTATAAGAAGATTGCCAAGACCCTGAAACTGAGCTGCAGCACGACGGGCAAGACCATACAGCAGTTTCACAGGACAGGTTCTACTCAGAACAGACCTCACCATGGTCGACCAAAGAAGTTGAGTGCACGTGCTCAGCGTCATATCCAGAGGTTGTCTTTGGAAAATAGACGTATGAGTGCTGCCAGCATTGCTGCAGAGGTTGAATTGGTGGGGGGTCAGCCTGTCAGTGCTCAGACCATACACCGCACACAGCATTAAATTGGTCAGCATGGCTGTTGTCCCTGGAGGAAGTTTCTTCTAAAGATGATGCACAAGAAAGCCTGCAAACAATTTGCTGAAGACAAGCAGACTATGGACATGGATTAATGGAACCATGTCCTGTGGTCCGATGAGACCAAGATAAACTTATTTGGTTCAGATGGTGTCAAGCGTGTCTGGCAGCAACCAGGTGAGGAGTACAAAGACAAGTGTGTCTTGCCTACAGTCAAATATGGTGGTGGGAGTGTCATGGTCTGGGCCTGCATGAGTGCTGCCGGCACTGGGGAGCTACAGTTCATTGAAGGAACCATGAATGCCAACATTTACTGTGACATACTGAAGCAGAGCATGATCCTCTCCCTTCGGAGACTGGGCTGCAGGGCAGTATTCCAACATGATAAGGACCCCAAACACACTTCTAAGATGAGCACTGTATTGCTAAAGAAGCTGAGGGTAAAGGTGATGGACTGGCCAAGCATGTCTTCAGAGCATCTGTGAAGCATCCTTAAACGGAAGGTGCAAGGTCTCTAACATCCACCGGCTCCATGTTGTCGTCATGGAGGAGTGGAAGAGGTCTCCAGTGACAACCTGTGAAGCTCTTGTAAACTCCATGTCCAAGAGGGTTAAAACAGTGCTGGAAAATAATAGAGGCCACACAAAATATTGACACTTTGAGCCAAATTTGGACATTTCCACTTCTTGTGTACTCACTTTTGTTGCCAATGGTTTAGACATTAATGGCTGTGTGTTGAGTTATTTTGAAGGGACAGCAAATTTACACTGTTATACAGGCTGTATACTCACTACTTTACATTGTTGCAAACTGTCATTTTGTCAGTGTTGTCACATCTTTTGTGAGATACTATATGTATAAATATAAGAAACAAATCTTATTCTTATAGGTGTAAGAAAATCAAAAATACTTAAAATGCGGTATTGAAACATATGAAAAATACACTCAGAGCTCAAAAAATAAAATTGACTGCATTTATTAAAATACATAAATTATCAATCATTAGCCAAAGTTGAATAAATGCTTAACATAAGTGCAGATATATGGTAATACAGCAAAGATGTTAAAAAAATCAGTCAATCACATATTAGATAGATGCTTAGTGCAGATACCGAAAAGTATTAATACAGAAAAGATGTGAAAAAGATAATAAATCACGTATCGATATAGATGTCTGATAGCATCCAATAAATAGATACACTGTACTGCACGTAGTCTATGGCAACAAAGTTTGTATGAATCAATGTATCTAATACACAGAAGATTGCTGAAATACAAATATAGTAAAAATCAAAATGCTTAAAGAGAAGGTCAAGTCTGGCACAGTCGCTCACGCCGTTCTGCAGTACATTATAAATAAGCGTGACTTCATTCATGATTTATCCTAAATGTTAACAAAATCCTTTATTTTTTACCTTTGAATTCTCCCCCGTTGTACTTTTATTATCCGCCCGCCATCTTGCCAATATTGATTGACAGTTTTTGAATCTCCAATCTCCGTTTCCCCCCGGGGCATTCAGCCCCTTTTTCGAAACGTCATTATTCACTTATGTGCATGTGTTAAACACTAAATAGCGTCATATACCTCTCGTGCATGAGACGTGCATGCGTATTCCGCTTTATTATTTTTCTTCCCCAGCACACTCATTCTGCTCACTTGCTTTCTGGTATTCTGATCCTATCCCTAGTGCTCGTCACCCTGCACCATTTTATCCTTTATCCTAATCTTTCTTATTCTGTCCCCAAGCTATGAAAGTTCTAATTCTGCATTATAACGATATAAAAATGTTCTATATTTTATTTATAGCATAGTACTATATGATGGATAAAGGGTAGTCTGTATATATATATTTGTTTACTTACCATAAAACTAGGTTTGCAGCAGGGAATATAGAGCGCTTAGAGTCTTGACAAAAGTATAATGAGGAACACGATCGCATAGTACTCAATGAGTCAATGTATTCATTGAGTACTATGTTTCACTGGTATGGACCATAAAATTTATACGCATGCGCAATTGCGGTGACCCTAAGCATGCGCAGTTTGTTTGAAATATTGTGCACAAGCTTTTGAGTGATGTAGACCGCTCGCTACGTCACTAGTGCTGAATAAGGTGTGGTGGAGGGGAGGAGTCGCAATGTAAACCGGAGGTATAATATATTATCATTTTCTATAAAAAGTAAAAACGATAGTAAAAAATAAAGTTAGTGACTTTAAAGGGACACTGAACACAATATTTTTCTTTCATGATTCAGATAGAACAGCAATTTTAAGCAACTTTCTAATTTACTCCTATTATCAATTTTTATTTGTTCCTTTGATATCTTTATTTGAAAAGGAAGGCATCTAAGCTTTTTTTGGTTTCAGTACTCTGGACAGCACTTTTTTATTGGTGGGTGAATTTATCTACCAATCAGCAAGAACAACCCAGGTTGTTCACCAAAAATGGGCAGGCATCTAAACTTACATTCTTGCATTTCAAATAAAGATACCAAGAGAATGAAAAGAATTTGATAATAGGAGTAAATTAGAAAGTTGCTTAAAATGTCATGCTCTATCTGAATCATGCAAGAAATAATTTGGGTTCAGTGTCCCTTTAATGCAAATAAGGGAATGTGTAAATTGCAGTAGTCCATTAGCATAAAATTGACCTTCATTTTAAAGAAAATTCTAGAAGAAAGATAGTCACAGATCACTTATTATTTATTTATTATCGGTTATTTGTAGAGCGCCAACAGATTCACTTGCCTGGCCAGACCGGATAAACAACTTCCGACGCGTTTCAGGTGTAGGTCTGACCTCTGGTTAATTTTTTGAGTGCTAATTTGTAATGGATGGTTATTTATTGCGTGCCAATAAACGGGTGAATTAGCCCATTTACTAGCGTGATAAATTACAGCGTGACAATTATTAACGTGACAAAACTATATGTTTTGGAGTCACTATAACTTTAATACACTTTTACACATTTTTGTGGTGTAATAAAATAATGTCTTTATACATATTCCTAACTTATAAATGAAAACAGAAGGAGCATATAGTTCAGTTATTATTTTGAGATTTACAGTTATAAAGAAGAAAAACGTAATCTAAATTAAACACAAAAAAATCAATGGGGCCTATATATCCAGCTCTGTATGGAGCTTGATGCCCCGTGTTTCTGGCGAGCCTTCTGT
This sequence comes from Bombina bombina, assembly GCF_027579735.1. Taxonomy (NCBI): domain Eukaryota; kingdom Metazoa; phylum Chordata; class Amphibia; order Anura; family Bombinatoridae; genus Bombina; species Bombina bombina. Next base: position 26,636,494 of record NC_069504.1, read on the forward strand.
TGAGCCTTCAGGCTCACCGGAAACAGAAGGAATCAAGAAGTTATGAAGCAGCGGTCTAAAGACTGCTGCTCCATAACCTGTCCGCCTGCTCTGAGGCGGCGGACAGAAATAGCCAGAATCAACCCGATCGAATACAATCGGGTTGATTGACACCCCCTGCCAGCGGCTGATTGGCCGTGAATCTGCAGGGGGCAGTATTGCACCAGCAGTTCAACAGAACTGCTGGTGCAATGATAAATTCTGAGAGCGTATGCTGTCAGTATTGATCTGCAATATCGGATCATGTCCGCTCGCACAATGATAATGTTAACCTATACATATGAAGTCTAAAACTGCTAACTGTTTTTTTTAAGTACTTTCCTTCAAGAAGGCTTGGAAAACAGTTCCCAGGGGAAGAAGCCTTTTCCACCTTAGCTATAAGATTTACTATTCCCATAGAAGGATAGTTGTGGGATTAATGACCCTATGATACGAATTTTAAGGGTCTATTCCATACAATGTATGTGCATGTATGTCGCCCTTTGAGTTATCAATTTGGGAGACAATGTTTCGAGTTTTTTTTTTCTCGTAGGACAAGAGAAACTTTCAGACAAAAAGGGACGGCAGAGCAGTTTTTGTTCCTTTTTGGAATTTTAAAAGAAGTGTTTTGTTTTTCCTTTCTGTTTCCAATCAGAAAGAGAATAAACCTACATGGAGATACAGTTCATTTAGCTGCTGTTGAATAAGGACAGCATGACAGGCATGTCCCGATCAGGAACCGGAGCGACGATAGATAACAGGACGTGTTCCTAAATGTTCCCGTCCACTGGGATCATCCAAAGTTTCTAACGGTTTGTCTTCTGGTCAAACATTTCTACTTTGTGTTTTTCCCTTCGGTCTTGCGACAGTTTCCCAGTTATTTCACAAATATTCTGGTATCTCTGTTGGCGGTATTTCAATTACGAGGAATCGTAGTGGAACCTTATCTGGACCACATCCTATTCCAGACGCCACCTTTTCAACTAGCTAGATTCCGCTCGGAACTGTTGTTTTACTTCCTACGATTTCACAGTGGAAAGGTTAAAGGGACACTGTACTTAATTTTTTTCTTTTGTAATTCAGAAAGAGCATGCAATTTTAAGCAACTTTCTAATTTACTCCTATTATCAATTTTTCTTTGTTCTCTTGCTATCATTATTTGAAAAAGAAGGCATCTACGCTTTTTTTGGTTTCAGTACTCTGGACAGCACTTTTTTTTATTGGTGGATGAATTTATCCACCAATCAACAAGGACAACCCAGGTTGTTCACCAAAAATGGGCCGGCATCTAAACTTACATTCTTGCATTTCAAATAAAGATACCAAGAAAATGAAGAAAATTTGTTAATAGGAGTAAATTAGAAAGTTGCTTAGAATTTCATGCTCAATCTGAATCACGAAAGAATTTTTTTGGGTACAGTGTCCCTTTAATTTGGATGAGAGTTCTTTATTCCCATATACAGGGGTAATTTTGAACCATAATAGCTTTTTTATTGAAGATTTTTCTGAAAGAAGTCTAGAGATCTGAGATTTTTGATACTTGTCTAGTTCTTCAGTCCACTCCTCAGCCATCAGTGGCTTAGTATCATGGAGGTATTTGGGCTGAGGGTACAACAATGGGCTTTGTCCTGTTTGCTTGGTTTCATTTTTGACCTTTGCAATTCTATATGCTTAGGTAATGGAACGGAGATTATTCGGATTTGTCTTCTCGAATACATTTGGATTCATATAGACATCCTGGAGCTGAGAGCGATATTTAATGTCTTTTTGGCCTGTTCACAGTTGGCTTCATCTCAACTTCCCAGGTTTACATCAATCATTAGAAGGGAACGAGGAGTTCCTTAGCAATGACAGAGGTAACCAACTTAATTCAGTGGGCAGAGGCCCATTCTTGTCGTCTGTTAATGATCCACATCTCAGGGATGGTCATCTGGGAGGCAGATTTTCTGAACAGGCAGATCTTTCCTCCAGGACAGCCAGCTGTGGTAGCCTGAAGGTTAGCTTAGCTGTCTAGCAAGTGGAGGGTTTACAGTTTGAAACCGTCTGCAGTTATTAGCGCCTTGACTGTGCGCTCACAAGCTGTTTGGGTACTCCATCCGGAAGTGTTCTCCAGCCTGCTTTTCAGGTTGGGTCAGCCGGAATTGGACCTTTTGGTTCTCGACAGAATGCCAAATTCTTTAGATTAGGTTGGAGTCCAGAGATCCCCAGGTAGAACTGATAGATGCTCTGGCGGTAACTTGGTTCTTCAGTCTTACATACCTATTTTCTCTGTTTTTGCGCTTCTTCTCGAGTCATTGCTCGAATCAAACAGGAGAGGGCACCAGTGATCCTCATGGCTCCTGCGGGGCCTCACAGGCTTTGGTTTGCAGATCTGGTGGAAATGTTATCACTGCCACCTTGATACCTTCAGTTGAGGAAGGGCCTTCTCATTGAGAAAATTGAACGCTTGATTCTATCCAAGCGGGGGTTTTCTGATTCAGTCATAGGGACCATGATCTGGGCTCGTAAGCCTGTGACTAGAAGGATTTACCATAGGAGATGGTGTAAATTTCTTTTTTGGTGTGAATCCAAGAGCTACTCATAGAGTAGAGTTAGGTTTTCCAGTATTTTATCTTTTCTCCAAGTAGGTTTGGAGAAGGGTTTATTGGCAATTTCCCTAAAGGATCAGATTTCTGACATATCTATTTTGTATGCAAACGTCTGGCGGAGGCTCCAGACATTCATTCCTTTTGTCAGGCTTTGGTTGGATTCAGGCCTGTGTTTCAAACCGATTACTCCTCCATGGAGTCTGAATGTAGTTCTTAAAGTTTTATTTCTTGTTGCCTTTTCTTCAGCTCGAAGAGTGCTGAACTTTCGGCATTACAATACGATTGTCCTTATCTTATTTTTCATTCAGATAAGGTAGTTTTTACGTTCTAACCTAGGGTTCCTTCCTAAGGTTGTTTCAAACAGGAACGTTGATCAGGAGATTGTTGTTCCTTCCTTGTGTTCTAATCCTTCTTCTAAAAAAGGGAAAGTCTTTTGCACATTTTGGGCGTGGCCTGTGCTTTAAAATTTTATTTACAAGAGATTGTGGACTTTCGTCAGTCATCTTCTTTGTCGTTTTCTCTGGAAGACGTAAGGGTCAGAAAGCTGCGGCTACCTCTCTTTCTTTTTCGCTGAAGAGTATCTTCCATTTTGCATATGAGACTGCTGAACAGTGGCCTCCTGAAAGAGTTACGGCCCATTCCGCTATGGATGTTGCTTCCTCGTGGACATCCAAGAATGCAGATTCTGTAGACCGCGTTTGCATGGCTGCGACTTGGTCCTCTCTTCACATTTTTTTCTAAATTTTACAGATTTGATACTTTTGTCTCAGCTGAGGCTGTTTTGGGACAAAGGTTCTTCAAGCAGTGATGCCTTCCGTTTAGATTCCCTGTCTTGTCCCTCCCTTTTCATCCGTGTACTATAGCTTTGGTATTGTATCCCACAAGTAAGGATGAAATCCGTGGACTCATCATGTCTTTAAAAAGAAAAGAAAATGTATGCTTACCTGATAAATTTGTTTCTTTTTAGACACAATGAGTCCACGGCCCGCCCTGTTCTATGAGACAGGTTATTTTTTGGTTCAACTTCAGACACCTCTGCACCTTGGCTTTTCCTTTCTCTTCCTTAACTTCGGGTCGAATGACTGGAGTGGGAGGGAAGGGAGGAGCTATTTAACAGCTCTGCTGTGGTGCTCTTTGCCTCCTCCTGCTGATTAGGAGGTGAAATTCCACAAGTAAGTATAATGATCCGTGGACTCATCGTGTCTAAAAAAACAAACAGATTTATCAGGTAAGCATAAATTTTCTTATTATACATATAGGTATATATATATATATATATATATATATATATACAGATATTTATAGGAATATATATTTAAAAAATACTTAGAATATACATGGAATGTGAAATATTTACTCTTAATACACAGTTAAAAACTTTAGTAAATACGAATATTGCATAAATATGATTTTACATGTTTTCAGCTGCTTGACTGCAAAGGGCTCCAGTGCACTTATATATATGTCTGTAATGTGTGTACATATGTATTTATGTGTTTATATGTGTATATATGTCTGTAAATACATATATACCCATATAAATACATATATGCACATTTAAATACATAAATACATATGTACCCATATACAGACATATATACGCATATAAATACATATATATCCATATAAATACATATATGCACATATAAATACATATGTACCCATATACAGACATATATACACATATAAATACATATATGCACATATAAATACATATATACCCATATAAATACATATATGCACATATAAATACATATGTACCATATACAGACATATATACACATATAAATACATATATACCCATATAAATACATATATGCACATATAAATACATATGTACCCATATACAGACATATATATGCATATAAATATTTATACACACATATAAATACATATATGCACATATAAATACATATGTACACATATATACATATATATATATTTAGACATGTATATGTATGTATCTCAGTGTAAAAGCCCTCGGCAGCCTTTTTGTTTTGTAACACCTGAGACCTCATATCTTTGAGCCCTTATAACTTTTAATTTATTTTTTTGATATATAATTTTTATAGGATTGTGTTATTATGAGTGTAACTGTACTTGTTATTGAGGAGTTGAAGACACACAAATACATTTTAGAGAAATGAATAATCAAACACAAAAACAAAGCAAGGGGAAAAAAGAACCCAATGACATCTCATTAATATCATTATAAAAACAGGCACAACATAAAATACATCTTGTCATGATATTAACAAACATCTCCAAATCATTAACCCATTATCTACAGTTTTGCTGGTTTCTTCCAACTTCTCCCCACTCCTTGTTTTTCTTTCTTTTCCCTTTCTCCCCTACTCTTCCTTCTGTTACATTTTCTTATCACTATATCATTTATTTTATTAATACTCAGCAATCACACAGCACACATGAAATATAATTTTATATATATATATTTACACACATACATACATACACCCGTATATATATAATAAAACACACACACATACCCGTATATAATATATATAAATATATACATACATACACATACCCATATATAATATATATAAATATATACATACATACAAACACCCGTATATAATATATATATATATACATACACACACCCGTATATAATATATACATACATACACACACCCGTATATAATATATACATACATACACACACCCGTATATAATATATACATACAAACACCCGTATATAATATATATATACATACATAAACACACCCGTATATAATATATACATACAAACACCCGTGTGACAGACCCTTCTGTCAGGACTGAAGGAGTTAATTGTGTTTAGCTAAGAAACTAATTTCTAAAGACAGAGTTGCTGGCTCCAGCTATAATCTAATTAGTGCTAAGCATTCTATTGTTTGATCACCTCCAGAGAGAAAACGCCTAAGTGATAAGAAGGGCCAAGAGTGTCTTGTGGTTGAAGTGTTTAAGTAATATAATTCTATTGTATCATGTCAAAGGGCTTGTTCCCTCCATGTAATGTACAACAGCCTTTCAACCCCCATCTGGGGGGGTCAGACCTGCATAAATACTAGGCATAGCCTTTTAATAAATGTCATTCTGTTTTAAACCTGAAACTGGCTGGGTTGTGAATTGCTGATTGTCTATGCAGGACATTGTTCAGCTGGTATTAACCCTTGGTACACTGTTGGTACCGTAACAATTGGTGGCAAGCGACGGAATGAACCTTATCGCCCAGAAGAGCAACTACACAAGCCAGTAACCTCAGGAAGAGGGGGATTATTACAATACTGACTAAGATGGAAAGAGTACCAGGGACAGAAGGAACCAATGGGCCCAGCATATCAGACAGAACCCCTGAAGAAGCAAGCTTTGATCGGGCGGTTAAAATAAGACTGGCATATTATGGCCCCAACCCATCTGCGGAAATTATCGACCGGGTCATAGCAGCTGTGGAGGCCAACCTACTTCGCCAAAGCAGCGCTGCAGCAGCCCAAGTGGAAAAGAGAAAAGTAAATTTTGCAGCTTTTAAAAACTTCCTGGAAACAGAAGGAGAGATTGATGGGTTCCTTGCGGATTTTGAGAGGCAATGTGCACTACACAAGGTACCCGCAGAGGATTGGGTCACGATATTATCCGGAAAATTATCCGGCCGGGCCAGTGAGGCTTTTCGGGCCATTCCAGATGAGGAGGTTGGGGATTATAATACTGTGAAAGAGGCTCTGCTCTCCAGGTATGCGGTTACACCGGAGGCATACCGGAGGCGGTTCAGAGACACTGTTAAATTAGCTGGTGATTCCTACGTTGAGTGGGCATGTAAGGTGCACCGCACAGCAGCTCACTGGATAGCGGGGTGCCAAGCCGTATCTGGGGAAGAGGTGCTGCAGCTATTCCTGTTGGAACATTGCTTTGACAAGTTATCAGCAGGAGTTAGAGAGTGGATTCGGGACCGTAAACCCTCCACCCTGCATGAAGCTGCTCGCCTGGCAGATGAGTATATGGATGCCCGCAAACTGGACACTGCTACCACTAAGCCCCCTGCTAGAGTGGAGTACAGACCCCCAGTCACCCCAGCAGCTGCCAGTTACCAACCCCCGGCGCACCGCTATACCACACGGCCTCCGGCCACAAACTACCCTCAGAGAGCCCGGTTCAATTCACGGGGCTACTCACAGCCTATTTGGTGCTTTGGATGTAAGCAACTAGGGCACAAAAGACCAGAGTGTCCCCTAAATGCAGCGAACCAAGCACAGTCCTGGAGAAGACCCGCCGGCGGAATCCCACGTAACTCTCAGCCTGCGGCCCGCTACGTAGAGGCGCAAGAATGCTGGAGCATCCTACATGAGGCAGACCTTGTGCAAGCTGCCCACCGGAATAACCGGCAACTGGTTAAAGTGAATGGGAAGAAGGTCAGTGGTCTACGGGATACTGGTGCTACCATGACCTTGCTTCAAAAGAACTTGGTGTCTGAGAAACAGTACACTGGAGACACTGTGGCTGTGAGGGTAGCAGGGGGCGATGTGTTCAGCCTACCTGTTGCCAGGGTACATTTGGATTGGGGAGTGGGCGCTAGACCTGTGAATGTGGGGGTCAAGAAGGACTTACCTGCTGATGTTCTTCTTGGAAATGACTTGGCTCCCCTTGTTTCTGCCTATGCTCCCATGGGTCCCGCTGATGTTAACCCTGTGACTACCCGTGCTCAGATCCGTGCAGCAGAGACTGACCCCCCTGCTGCTAAGCCCCAGGACGCTGAGCTCAGTAAATCTCTATCCGCTATTGATACGTGGAAGTCCCGTTACAATGCGCTGATGAAGGAGAAGAGGAGCGCAGAGGAAAAAGCACGTTTAGAACGTGAATCTCTGCTAGACAAGCTGCACCGACAGACTGCAGAAAACACCAGCTTGAGAGTGGGACATGAAACATTAAAGACAAACTTAGCGACACTTGAGGAGAAGCTGACGCTGGCTCATAGTGAGGTGCAGCAACTCAAGGGCACCCTATGTCAGTATGAAGGGATTGTGGATACCTATAAAGAGCAGGTACAGAAAACTCGTAAAGAAGCTGATGGGATTTTTAAGGACTGTTTAGCCCTAGTCTGGGCACTGAGGAAGTTGAACCCTTCTTTGTATGGACAGGAATTCTCTCTCATAACGGGAATACAGATGGATTGTCCTGGCAAACTGACATGCCTACCACCTCCTAGTCCGGTCATCCCCAGGTTGACCCGCCAAAGGGTCAAGCCGGGTCTGCCGGAGTGTTCCACAAGGGGGGAGATATGTGACAGACCCTTCTGTCAGGACTGAAGGAGTTAATTGTGTTTAGCTAAGAAACTAATTTCTAAAGACAGAGTTGCTGGCTCCAGCTATAATCTAATTAGTGCTAAGCATTCTATTGTTTGATCACCTCCAGAGAGAAAACGCCTAAGTGATAAGAAGGGCCAAGAGTGTCTTGTGGTTGAAGTGTTTAAGTAATATAATTCTATTGTATCATGTCAAAGGGCTTGTTCCCTCCATGTAATGTACAACAGCCTTTCAACCCCCATCTGGGGGGGTCAGACCTGCATAAATACTAGGCATAGCCTTTTAATAAATGTCATTCTGTTTTAAACCTGAAACTGGCTGGGTTGTGAATTGCTGATTGTCTATGCAGGACATTGTTCAGCTGGTATTAACCCTTGGTACACTGTTGGTACCGTAACAACCCGTATATAATATATATATATACATACATACACACACCCGTATATAATATATACATACATACACACACCTGTATAGAATATATATATACATACATAAACACACCCGTATATAATATATACATACAAACACCCGTATATAATATATATATACATACATACACACACCCGTATATAATATATACATACATACACACACCTGTATAGAATATATATATATACATACATAAACACACCCGTATATAATATATACATACAAACACCCGTATATAATATATATATATACATACATACACACACCCGTATATAATATATACATACATACACACACCTGTATAGAATATATATATACATACATAAACACACCCGTATATAATATATACATACAAACACCCGTATATAATATATATATATACATACATACACACACCTGTATAGAATATATATATGTATATATATATATATATATATATATATATATATATATATTTCCTTCTCACTTCTTTCCCTCTCCTTAGACCGATCTGAGAGCGCAATTCTGTGTGTGTATATATCCAAACTAAGGGGCAACAGCCTAATCTTGCCCAAAAGTGCAGAAAATAAAAATTACACTGTGTGTGTGTGTATATATATATATATAACACTAAGGGGCAACATGTTATTGTAGCCCATAAATGAGAAAAAAATCACACAGTTTATGTATATATCAAACTAAGGGGCAACATATTGTTGTAGCCCCTAAGTGGAAAATAATGTAATGAAAAATAAGAAAAACCACCACAATGTTTGCGATATAGCAACAACTAGAGGACAACATGTTACTGTACATTATAATATAATTTGAATGTGTTTTGCACAACTTTTTTGTCTCGCGTAACAGTTAAGTATAGCTCTGATGTCCCGATGTGCCTTCTAACGCGTTTACTTTCCTGTAATATGTGCGCTACTTCTGACACATGCAAAGAGATGCATAAAACCATTATATAGCTTGCGCACAACAGTTAGCGTGCCACTCGTAACCTAGCCCTTTATGAGATACCTTTTTTCCTTGCTGCTTTTAAAAAGGTGGTGGTGGCAATGAAAATCCCACTCCATAGGTTATAGCACTCACACAGCATGGAGAAGGGGGCGTGACCTCATGCACAACGTTCTGCCTTCTGGGAACTCCCCACCACTATACAATGCATGCTGGGAATTTGAGTCCAGAACAGTAGTGGCACATTACTAAGAGAGAAATAGAGAACTATAAATTCCAGAATGCTGTGTAACTCCCAGTATATGGTGCTTCATCTAAAACTGAGTTTGTACTCCAGGTGGGGAGAAACATCCCCCCCCTTGTGGATGCCCATGCTTGGGGGAAAATAAGTGCAGAGATCACGCAAAAATATTCTTGAAAAGAGTTTTCTCATGGATTGGAATTCTGTTGGCGCCATTTACACAAACTGATAACAATTGTAAAGATCTTGAATTAAAAAAATCCAGTTAAAGGGACAGTAAAGTAAAAAAAAAATCTTTCATGATTTAAATAGGGCATGTCCTTTTAAACAACTTTCCCATTTACTTTTATTACCAATTTTGCTTTGTTATTTTGGTATTCTTAGTTGAAAGCTAAATCTAGGAGGTTCATGTGCTAATTTCTTAGACCTTGAAGACTGCCTCTAATCTGAAAGCATTTTTACAGTTTTTCACCACTAGAGGGCGTTAGTTCATGTGTTTCATATAGATAACATTGAGCCCAGGCACGTGAAGCTCATAGGAGTCAGCACTAATTGGCTAAAAATGCAAGTCTGTCAAAAGAACTGAGATAAGGGGGCAGTTTGCAGAGGCATAGATACAAGGTAATCACAGAGGTAAAAAGTATATTATTATAACTTTGTTGGTTATGCAAAATTGGGGAATGGGTAATAAAGGTATTATTTACCTTTTAAAACAACAAAAATTCTGGTGTTTACTGTCCCTTTAATAGACTTTAATAGTACATTGCAACAGTACAGACGAACCTCGGAAATATTGCGGGTTCTGTTCCAGTCCAATGCAATAAGCGAATTTCCCAGTGTGTCTAAAAATTATATTTACACTATACTGTAGTCTATTAAGTGTGCAATATAATTATGTCTAAAAAACAATCGGCTAGATTACGAGTTTTGCATTATGAGCGGCTCGGTACTAACTTGCAAGTTATTTCCACCGCTCACCTCCCTATAGCGCTGCTATTACAGGTTTTCATAAACCCGGCGTTAGCAGGTAATATTGCAGTGTTGATCAAAATTGAGCTCCATAACACACCCAAATACCAGCGTTGCTTTGAGCTGGTTTTACGTGCTTGTGCACGATTTCCCCATAGACATCAATGGGGAGAGCCGGCTAAAAAAAAGCCTAACACCTGCAATAAAGGAGCGTAAAGCTCTGTAAAGCAGTCCCATTGATTCCTATGGGGAAACAAAATTTATGTTTACATCTAACACCCTAACATAAACCCCGAGTCTAAACACCCCTAATCTGCTGCCCCCGACATCGCCGACACCTACGTTACACTTAATAACCCCTAATCTGCCGTCCCCAATATCGCCGCCACCCACCTACACTTATTAACCCCTAATCTGCTGCCCCCAATGTCGTCGCCACCTACATAATTTTAGTAACCCCTAATCTGCCGCCCCTGACACCGCCGCCACCTACATTATACTTATTAACCCTTAATCTGCTGCCCCAAACATCACTGCCACCTACATTATGCTTATTAACCCCTAATCTGCAATTCCCAATATCGCAGCCACCTACATAAATTTAATAACCCCTAATCTGCCACCCCCAACGTTGCCGCCACTATACTAAAGTTATAGACCCCTAAACCTAACCCTAAGTCTAACCCTAACCCGAACACTCACTAATATAATTAAAATAAATCTAAATAAAAATTACTATCGTTAACTAAATAATTCCTATTTAAAACTAAATACTTACCTATAAAAAAAACCCTAAGCTAGCTACAATATAACTAATAGTTATATTGTATCTATCTTAAGTTTTATGTTTATTTCACAGGCAAGTTTGTATTTATTTTAACTAGGTAGAATGGTTACTAAATAGTTATTAACTATTTACTAACTAACTACCTAGCTAGCTAAAATAAATACAAATTTACCTGTAAAATAAAACCTAACCTGAATTACACTAACACCTAACCTTACACTACAATTAAATAAATTACATTAATTAAATACAATTAACTAAATTACAAAAAACAAAAAAAACACTAAATTACACAAAATAAAAAAAAAAATGATCAAATATTTAAACTAATTACACCTTATAGCCCTATTAAAATAAATAAAGCCCCCCCCCCAAAAAGCCTATCGGAATTAAAGGGTAAAAAATCCTCTTGGCTGATGCAATCACCCAATAGGATTGAGCACACATTTTATTGGCTGATTGGAACAGCCAATATAATGCAAGCTCAATCCTATTGGCTGATTGGATCAGCCAATAGAATTGAAGCTCAATCCTATTGGCTGATTGCATCAGCCAATAGAATTTTGTACCCTTTAATTCCGATTGGCTGATAGAATTCTATCAGCCAATCGGAATTTAAGGGACGCCATCTTGGATGACGTCCCTTAAAGGAACCTTCATTCTGGAAGAGACGTCGATTGAAGAGGATACTCCGTGCCGGATGTCTTGAAGATGGAGCCGCTCCGCGCCGGATGGATGAAGATAGAAGCTGCCGGCTTGGATGAAGACTACGGCCCGCTTGAAAGAAGACTTCTGCCGGCTTCGATGAGGACTTTTGCCACTTCGTTGAGGATGGATGTCGGGTCTTCAAAAACTGTAAGTGGATCTTCAGGGGTTAGTGTTAGGTTTTTTAAAGGTTTATTGGGTGGGTTTTATTTTTAGCTTAGGGTTTAGGCGGAAAAAGAGCTAAATGCTCTTTTAAGGGCAATGCCCATACAAATGTCCTTTTCAGGGCAAAAGGGAGCTTAGTTTTTTTTAGATACGATTTTATTTGGGGGGTTGGTTCTGTTTAATGACAGAAGCTGATATGACTTTACACTGAAAGATCAGTAATGACAGAAGCCGATATGACTTTACATTGGAAGATCTGTTTAATGACAGAAGCCGATATGACTTTACACTGGAAGATCTGTAATGACAGAAGTGGATATGACTTTACAATGGAAGATCTGTAATGACAGAAGCGTATATGACTTTACACTGAAAGATCTGTAATGACAGAAGCCGATATGACTTTACACTGGAAGATCTGTAATGACAGAAGCCGATATGACTTTACACTGGAAGATCTATAATGACAGAAGCGGATATGACTTTACACTGAAAGATCTGAAATGACAGAAGTCAATATGACTTTACACTGGAAGGTCTGTTTAATGACAGAAGCCAATATGACTTTATACTAGAAGATCTGTAATGACAGAAGCCGATATGACTTTATACTGGAAAATCTGTTTAATGACAGAAGCCAATATGACTTTACACTGGAAGATCTGTTTAATGACAGAAGCCAATATGACTTTATACTGGAAGATCTGTAATGACAGAAGCCGATATGACTTTACACTGGAAGATCTATTTAATGACAGAAGCCGATATGACTTTACATTGGAAGATCTGTAATGACAGAAGCCGATATGACTTTACACAGGATGATCTGTTTAATGACAGAAGCCGATATGACTATTGACTTTACACTGGGAGATCTGTAATGACAGAAGCCGATATGACTTTATACTGGAAGATCTGTTTAATGACAGAAGCTGATATGACTTTACACTGGAAGATCTGTATTGACGGAAGCCTATATGACTTTACACTGGAAGATCTGTAATGACAGAAGCTGATATGACTTTACAATGGAGGATCTGTAATGACAGAAGCCAATATGACTTTACACTGGAAGATCTGTAATGACAGAAGCTGATATGACTTTACACTGGAACATCCATTCAGCCAATCGGATTGAACTTGATTCTGATTGGCTGATTCCATCAGCCAATCAGAATATTCCTACCTTAATTCCGACGTCATTTAAAGGAACCGTCATTCGGCGAGTAGGCGTCGGGAGAAGAGGATGTTATGCGTCGGATGGAAGATGATGGCTCCCGAAGAAAGAAGATTGAAGATGCCGTTGATAGAAGACTTAAGCCGGATCATGGACCTCTTCAGCTCCCGCTTGGATGAAGACTTCAGCCGGATCATGGACCTCTTCAGCTCCCGCTTGGATGATGACTTCAGCCATATCATGGACCTCTTCAGCCCCCCGCTTGGGCTTGGATCAGGACATCGGAGGAGCTCTTCTGGATCGATCGGTGACTGGTATGGTGAAGATAAGGTAGGAAGATCTTCAGGGGCTTAGTGTTAGGTTTATTTAAGGGGGGTTTGGGTTAGATTAGGGGTATGTGGGTGGTGGGTTGTAATGTTGAGGGGGGGGTATTGTATGTGTTTTTTTACAGGCAAAAGAGCTGAATTCTTTGGGCATGCCCCGCAAAGGGCCCTGTTCAGGGCTGGTAAGGTAAAAGAGCTTTGAACTTTAGTAATTTAGAATAGGGTAGGGCATTTTTTTATTTTGGGGGTCTTTGTTATTTTATTAGGGGGCTTAGAGTAGGTGTAATTAGTTTAAAATTGTTGTAATATTTTTCTGATGTTTGTAAATATTTTTTTATTTTTTGTAACTTAGTTCTTTTTTATTTTTTGTACTTTAGTTAGTTTATTTCATTGTATTTATTTGTAGATATTGTATTTAATTAATGTATTGATAGTGTAGTGTTAGTTTTAATTGTAGGTAATTGTAGGTATTTTATTTAATTAATTTATTGATAGTGTAGTGTTAGGTTTAATTGTAACTTAGGTTAGTATTTATTTTACAGGTAATTTTGTAATTATTTTAACTATTTTAGCTATTGTACCTGGTTAAAATAAATACAAAGTTACCTGTAAAATAAATATAAATCCTAAAATAGCTATAATATAAATATAATTTATATTGTAGCTATATTAGGATTTATTTTACAGGTAAGTATTTAGCTTTAAATAGGAATAATTTATTTAATAAGAGTTAATTAATTTCGTTAGATGTAAATTATATTTAACTTAGGGGGGTGTTAGTGTTAGGGTTAGACTTAGCTTTAGGGGTTAATACATTTATTAGAATAGCGGTGAGCTCCAGTCAGCAGATTAGGGGTTAATGTTTGAAGTTAGGTGTCGGCAATGTTAGGGAGGACAGATTAGGGGTTAATACTATTTATTATAGGGTTAGTGAGGCGGATTAGGGGTTAATAACTTTATAATAATAGCGTTGCGGTCCGGTCGGCAGATTAGGGGTTAATAAGTGTAGGCAGGTGGAGGCGACGTTGTGGGGGGCATATTAGGGGTTAATAAATATAATATAGGGGTCGGCGGTGTTAGGGGCAGCAGATTAGGGGTACATAGGGATAATGTAAGTAGCGGCGGTTTACGGAGCGGCAGATTAGGGGTTAAAAATAATATACAGGGGTCAGCGATAGCGGGGGCGGCAGAATAGGGGTTAATAAGTGTAAGGTTAGGGGTGTTTAGACTCGGGGTACATGTTAGAGTGTTAGGTGCAGACGTAGGAAGTGTTTCCCCATAGCAAACAATGGGGCTGCGTTAGGAGCTGAATGCGGCTTTTTTGCAGGTGTTAGGTTTTTTTTCAGCTCAAACTGCCCCATTGTTTCCTATGGGGGAATCGTGCACGAGCACGTTTTTGAGGCTGGCCGCGTCTGTAAGCAACTCTGGTATCGAGAGTTGAAGTTGCGTTAAATATGCTCTACGCTCCTTTTTTGGAGCCTAACGCAGCCATTCTGTGGACTCTCAATACCAGAGTTATTTTAAAGGTGCGGCAAGAAAAAAGCCAGCGTTAGATACGCGGGTCGTTACCGACAAAACTCTAAATCTAGCCGTATGACTTTACACTGGAAGATCTATAATGTCAGAAGCCAATATGACTTTATACTGGAAGATCTGTAATGACAGAAGCCGATATGACTTTACACTGGAAGATCTGTAATGACAGAAGCTGATATGACTTTACACTGGAAGATCTGTAATGTCAGAAGCTGATAGGACTTTATACTGGAAGATCTGTTTAATGACAGAAACTGATATGACTTTACACTGGAAGTGTCAAATAGAGAAATACCCATACATATGAATCTCAAACTTGTAAGGTATAAGTTACTTGGTACCCCAATATTATGACAATGCTCAATGATTCCAATGTTGAGAAATTGGCACTTATACTTCGGCACTACTGGATAAATACAAAACACCCCTCCTGTATAGAAGGAACTGGCATCCACCTAAGCGGAATAGGGGACCAACTCACCCTTCTGCCGGTACCGTACGTCCTAGAATATATCCCAGTAAGGAGAGCCAAATGCAGCCGTTCTGCAACCCAGATGCAATGCGTGAACCACATCTCTGGTGTGGGATTGCTCACTGGAAAGGCTGCTTCTTTGTACAGGATCCTTGTATTTCCGAGTATAGCGTCTGCAGTTTATGACGTATACAGAGGGTGTGAGAAGAATTGTGTGCCGGGTTTCAGCCAAGCAGCTCCTTCCAGGCAGCTTGCCCATACAATAAGTAGAACAGAATAACCAGCATGGAGATTTTGAAAACTGAGGTGAGGACACAGCAATTCAAGGTGAGAAAGGACTCCTTGTAGTCCAAAAAACAAATAGTATAAAAAAGAGAAACCTTGAATCCATAGGTTAAAATCCAAAATTCTTTATTAGGTAAGGATAAAATCCAACATCACCAGCACAGGAACAAGAGGGAACAGGCCGGTCTTACTAGTTTCGGCTGGTGCCATAATCATAGACCTTACACTGGAAGATCTGTTTAATGAGAGAAGCCAATATGACTTTAAACTAGAAGATCTGTTTAATGACAGATGCCAATATGACTTTACACTGGAAGATCTGTTTAATGACAGAAGCCGATATGACTTTAAACTGGAAGATCTTTTTAATGACAGAAGTCGATATGACTTTACACTGGAAGATCTGTTTAATGATAGAAGCCGATATGACTTTACACTGGAAGATCTGTTTAATGACAGAAGCCGATATGACTTTACACTGGAAGATCTGTAATGACAGAAGCCGATATCACTTTACACTGGAAGATCTGTAATGACAGAAGCCAATATGACTTTACACTGGAAGATCTGTTTAATGACAGAAGCCGATATGACTTTACACTGGAAGATCTGTTTAATGATAGAAGCCGATATGACTTTACACTGGAAGATCTGTTTAATGACAGAAGCCGATATGACTTTACACTGGAAGATCTGTAATGACAGAGGCTGATATCACTTTACACTGGAAGATCTGTAATGACAGAAGCCAATATGACTTTACACTGGAAGATCTGTTTAATGACAGAAGCCAATATGACTTTACACTGGAAGATCTGTTTAATGACAGAAGCCAATATGACTTTACACTGGAAGATCTGTAATGACAGAAGCCAATATGACTTTACACTGGAAGATCTGTTTAATGACAGAAGCCAATATGACTTTACACTGGAAGATCTGTAATGACAGAAGTCGATATGACTTTACACTGGAAGATCTGTTTAATGATAGAAGCCGATATGACTTTACACTGGAAGATCTGTTTAATGATAGAAGCCGATATGACTTTACACTGGAAGATCTGTTTAATGACAGAAGCCGATATGACTTTACACTGGAAGATCTGTTTAATGATAGAAGCCAATATGACTTTACACCGGAAGATCTGTTTAATGATAGAAGCCGATATGACTTTACACTGGAAGATCTGTTTAATGACAGAAGCCGATATGACTTTACACTGGAAGATCTGTAATGACAGAAGCGGATGTCACTTTACACTGGAAGATCTGTAATGACAGAAGCCAATATGACTTTACACTGGAAGATCTGTTTAATGACAGAAGCCGATATGACTTTACACTGGAAGATCTGTTTAATGATAGAAGCCGATATGACTTTACACTGGAAGATCTGTTTAATGACAGAAGCCGATATGACTTTACACTGGAAGATCTGTTTAATGATAGAAGCCGATATGACTTTACACTGGAAGATCTGTTTAATGACAGAAGCCGATATGACTTTACACTGGAAGATCTGTAATGACAGAAGCTGATATCACTTCACACTGGAAGATCTGTAATGACAGAAGCCAATATGACTTTACACTGGAAGATCTGTTTAATGACAGAAGCCAATATGACTTTACACTGGAAGATCTGTTTAATGACAGAAGCCAATATGACTTTACACTGGAAGATCTGTAATGACAGAAGCCAATATGACTTTACACTGGAAGATCTGTTTAATGACAGAAGCCAATATGACTTTACACTGGAAGATCTGTAATGACAGAAGCCAATATGACTTTACACTGGAAGATTTGTTTAATGACAGAAGCCAATATGACTTTACACCGGAAGATCTGTTTAATGACAGAAGCCAATATGACTTTACACTGGAAGATCTGTTAAATGACAGAAGCCAATATGACTTTACACCGGAAGATCTGTTTAATGACACAAGCAAAATATGACTTTACACTGGAAGATCTGTTTAATGACAGAAGCCAATATGACTTTACACTGGAAGATCTGTTTAATGACACAAGCCGATATGACTTTACACTGGAAGATCTGTAAAGACAGAAGCCGATATTTCTTTACACTGGAAGATCTGTTTAATGACACAAGCCGATATGACTTTACACTGGAAGATCTGTTTAATGACACAAGCCGATATGACTTTACACCGGAAGATCTGTTTAATGACACAAGCCGATATGACTTTACACCGGAAGATCTGTTTAATGACACAAGCCGATATGACTTTACACTGGAAGATCTGTTTAATGACACAAGTCGATATTACTTTACACCGGAAGATCTGTTTAATGATATGACTTTACACCGGAAGATCTGTTTAATGACAGAAGCCAATATGACTTTACACTGGAAGATCTGTTTAATGACAGAAGCCGATATTACTTTACACCGGAAGATCTGTTTAATGAGAGAAGCCAATATGACTTTACACTGGAAGATCTGTTTAATGACAGAAGCCGATATTACTTTACACCGGAAGATCTGTTTAATGAGAGAAGCCAATATGACTTTACACCGGAAGATCTGTTTAATGACACAAGCCGATATTACTTTACACCGGAAGATCTGTTTAATGAGAGAAGCCAATATGACTTTACACCGGAAGATCTGTTTAATGACACAAGCCGATATGACTTTACACCGGAAGATCTGTTTAATGAGAGAAGCCAATATGACTTTACACCGGAAGATCTGTTTAATGACACAAGCCGATATTACTTTACACCGGAAGATCTGTTTAATGAGAGAAGCCAATATGACTTTACACCGGAAGATCTGTTTAATGACACAAGCCGATATTACTTTACACCGGAAGATCTGTTTAATGAGAGAAGCCAATATGACTTTACACCGGAAGATCTGTTTAATGACACAAGCCGATATGACTTTACACCGGAAGATCTGTTTAATGACAGAAGCCGATATGACTTTACACCGGAAGATCTGTTTAATGAGAGAAGCCAATATGACTTTACACTGGAAGATCTGTTTAATGACAGAAGCCAATATGACTTTACACTGGAAGATCTGTTTAATGAGAGAAGCCGATATGACTTTACACTGGAAGATCTGTTTAATGACACAAGTCGATATTACTTTACACCGGAAGATCTGTTTAATGAGAGAAGCCAATATTACTTTACACCGGAAGATCTGTTTAATGAGAGAAGCCAATATGACTTTACACTGGAAGATCTGTTTAATGTTTTCTGGCTCGTCTTCTTTAAAAAGGCCATTTAGAAAAAAATGTTTTACCTTCTTCCCACTTTTTTAAATGTTTTTAGACAAGATGTTGGCATTCCTATGGAGCAAGGTAGCATTCAGAAATAATTGTTGGCTAATGCTGTTGCGCTTAACTGGCTGTTGAATTCAGTTCATTTTTTTCCTTATTAATCTATATTATATGACAGCAATTTCACTTAAGTGCTTATTTATATTAAGGTTTTGTAAGAAAAAAATTATATTTTTTTAATGTCTCATTTCATTTTTAAAAAGTCACTAATTAGGGTTGCCAACTGGCATCCACAAAATAGTAGATTATCTGTCAGTGATTAGCCATGACAGGCCCCCAACACTCATTACCCCCCATTGTTTGATCCTACCATATATATTTTTCATAACTGAGCAGTGATTTAACTCTTGGCTGCCAGTAACACAAAAATTAATTATTTTACATCTTTGGCTGCGAATAACACACCTTAACAGAAGTGACCCACTAGACCCTTTTATTTAGGTAACGGACATTTACAGTATTTTTGTGAAGATTTTACTGGACAGTCGGCTAAAAAACTGAACTGTCAGGTTGAATACTGGACACCTGGCAACCCTATCACTAATTCATTTTTTAGAACATGAACCAGTTGCTACCTAAATAAAGCTGACCTTAAAATATTCTTAACACATTTAAGACTTTAATAATTTGCTAAAAATAAAAGATTTGTATTTAAAAAAAGTTCAGAACAAACCGTTGGAAGGTGCTAGACCTCTTTACTATTCTCTACTCACAAAAACTGAGAAATACATTTATCTGACAAATATAAAGCAAAAACCAAACTGATGTAAACAGAGGATAAGAGATCTAATAATCCTGTTTTTTTCATCCAATAGGACCATTTCCTTCCATGTGGTAACCAGTAAATGTCACACGTAAAACATGAATATTCTCAATCTGGTTTTTAAGCAATTGGAATAGATTCTCAGCCATGCTGTAGTACCTGAAGAATTAGATACCGCTGTTATTTCTGATTACCTTGCTCAGTTTTCAGTGGCAACATAGTCTTCATCATACATTGTTCCTGGCTCATCCAAAACACAGCAGTTCCATCGTAATTTTTTACCCAGAGGTGTTGGTTTGTCCTAGGTGCCTGACATCAGGTCTGTGCATCCTGAGGCATCTGATTTTCTTGCTCATTACATTAGAGTAAGAGGAGAATAATAAATCTAATTAGGTAAATTGGCATCTGACAATCTACAGCTATTTACAGATACAACGGTTTCCTGCACCCTGTGTGCATTTTAACTGTATGTTTTGGGTTGGTGGGTGTGGTCTGTACTTTTGTATTCTGAAAACTATGTACAATTTAATTGGATGTTTTGAGTTGGTGGGGGGTAGTTATCAAGCCTTCAACCTCAAATACGCTGGAATTCCGCAACGTATTTGTGGTGAGGCTGATTCGCCTTAGTTATCAAAGGCTAGAGACCAGCAAAAGTAGAATTTTGTGACGTAAACTTCGATCCGCCGGACTCAGTCCGACACAGATCGATTCTTACATCACTACAGATGTTCCGCACACAAGTGCGGCACAATCTGACTACTTTTGCTAGTTATCAAAAAACTAGCAGGTACGCTCGGCACTTTTACGGCCCAGCGTACCTGGTTTTCAAACCGCCACCCTGGAGGCGGCGGATCCCATAGGAATCAATGGGAGTCTGACCATAGCGAAAGTACAAGTTCGCTGCTTCCAGACATCCCATTGATTTCTATGGGAGCTGTCTACACCTAACACCCTAACATGTACCCCGAGTCTAAACACCTCAAATCTGTCCCCCCCTACACCGCCGCAACTAAATAAAGTGTTTAACCCCTAAACCGCCACTCCCGGAGCCCACCACAAGCTACTCTATACATATTAACCCCTAAACCGCCGCTCCCGGAGCCCACCGCCACCTACATGATACCTAGTAACCCCTTATCCTGCCCCCCCCTATAATAAAGTTATTAACCCCTATCCTGCCGATTCCGCACCTCGCCGCAAATAAATAAATAGTTTAACCCCTAAACCGCCGCTCCCTGACCCTGCCGCAACCTAAATTAAATTTATTAACCCCTAATCTGCCCCCCCTACACCGTCGCCACCTATAATACATTTATTAACCCCTATCCTGCCCCCACTATACCGCCGCCACTGTAATAAATTTATTAACCCCTAAACCTAAGTCTAACACTAACCCTAACACCCCCCTAACTTAAATATTAATTAAATAAATCTAAATAATATTTCTATTATTAACTAAGTTATTCCTATTTAAAACTAAATACTTACCTATAAAATAAACCCTAATATAGCTACAATATAAATAATAATTATATTGTAGCTATCTTAGGATTTATATTTATTTTACAGGCAAATTTCAATTTATTTTAACTAGGTACAATAGCTATTAAATAGTTATTAACTATTTAATAGCTTACCTAGCTAAAATAAAGAGAAATTTACCTGTAAACTAAAAACTAACCTAAGTTACAATTACACCTAACACTACACTATACTTTAATAAATTATTCCTATTTAAAACTAAATACTTACCTGTAAAATAAACCCTAAGATAGCTACAATATAATTAATAATTACATTGTAGCTATCTTAGGATTTATATTTAATTTACAGGTAACTTTGTATTTATTTTAGCTAGTTAGAATAGTTATTAAATAGTTATTAACTATTTAATAACTACCTAGCTAAAAGAAATACAAAATTACCTGTAAAATAAATCCTAACCTAAGTTACAATTAAACCTAACACTACACTATCATTAAATAAATTAAATAAATTACCTACAAATAACTACAATTAAATACAATTACATAAACTAACTAAAGTACAAAAAATAAAAAAAGCTAAGTTACAAAAAATAAAAAAAATAAGTTACAAACATTTAAAAAAATATTACAACAATTTTAAGCTACTTACACCTAATCTAAGCCCCCTAATAAAATAACAACCCCCCCCAAATAAAAAAATGCCCTACCCTATTCTACATTAAAAAAGTTCAAAGCTCTTTTACCTTACCAGCCCTTAAAAGGGCCTTTTGTGGGGGCATGCCCCAAAGAATTCAGCTCTTTTGCCTGTAAAAGAAAAATACATCCCCCCCAACATTAAAACCCACCACCCACATACCCCTAATCTAACCCAAACCCCCCTTAAAATAACCTAACACTAATCCCCTGAAGATCATCCTACCTTTAGTCGTCTTCACTCAGCCGAGCCACCGATGGAACTGAAGAGGACATCCGGACCGGCAGAAGTGATCATCCAAGGGGCGCTGAAGAAATCTTCCATCCGATGAAGTGATCCTCCAAGCGGCGCTGAAGAAATCTTCCATCCGGGCGAGGTCATCTTCCAAGAGGCGCTGAAGAAGTCTTCTATCCGGGCGAGGTCATCTTCGAAGCCGGGTCTTGAATCTTCATCCCGCCGACGCGGAACATCCTTCTTTCCCGACGGACTACCGACGAATGAAGGCTCCTTTAAGGGACGTCATCCAAGATGGCGTCCCTTCAATTCCGATTGGCTGATAGGATTCTATCAGCCAATCGGAATTAAGGTAGGAAAAATCTGATTGGCTGATTGAATCAGCCAATCAGATTCAAGTTCAATCCGATTGGCTGATCCAGTCAGCCAATCAGATTGAGCTTGCATTCTATTGGCTGATCGGAACAGCCAATAGAATGCGAGCTGTTTATGTGGTAACCAGTAAATGTCACAAATGTCAGGTAGGAAAAATCTGATTGGCTGATTGAATCAGCCAATCAGATTCAAGTTCAATCCGATTGGCTGATCCAGTCAGCCAATCAGATTGAGCTTGCATTCTATTGGCTGATCGGAACAGCCAATAGAATGCGAGCTCAATCTGATTGGCTGACTGGATCAGCCAATCGGATTGAACTTGAATCTGATTGGCTGATTCAATCAGCCAATCAGATTTTTCCTACCTTAATTCCGATTGGCTGATAGAATCCTATCAGCCAATCGGAATTGAAGGGACGCCATCTTGGATGACGTCCCTTAAAGGAGCCTTCATTCATCGGTAGTCCGTCGGGAAAGAAGGATGTTCCGCGTCGGCGGGATGAAGATTCAAGACCCGGCTTCGAAGATGACCTCGCCCGAATAGAAGACTTCTTCAGCGCCTCTTGGAAGATGACCTCGCCCGGATGGAAGATTTCTTCAGCGCCGCTTGGAGGATCACTTCATCGGATGGAAGATTTCTTCAGCGCCCCTTGGATGATCACTTCTGCCGGTCCGGATGTCCTCTTCAGTTCCATCGGTGGCTCGGCTGAGTGAAGACGACTAAAGGTAAGATGATCTTCAGGGGATTAGTGTTAGGTTATTTTAAGGGGGGTTTGGGTTAAATTAGGGGTATGTGGGTGGTGGGTTTTAATGTTGGGGGGGGTTGTATTTTTCTTTTACAGGCAAAAGAGCTGAATTCTTTGGGGCATGCCCCCACAAAAGGCCCTTTTAAGGGCTGGTAAGGTAAAAGAGCTTTGAACTTTTTTAATGTAGAATAGGGTAGGGCATTTTTTTATTTTGGGGGGGTTTGTTATTTTATTAGGGGGCTTAGATTAGGTGTAAGTAGCTTAAAATTGTTGTAATATTTTTTTAAATGTTTGTAACTTATTTTTTTTATTTTTGTAACAGCTTTTTTTATTTTTTGTACTTTAGTTAGTTTATGTAATTGTATTTAATTGTAGTTATTTGTAGGTAATTTATTTAATTTATTTAATGATAGTGTAGTGTTAGGTTTAATTGTAACTTAGGTTAGGATTTATTTTACAGGTAATTCTGTATTTCTTTTAGCTAGGTAGTTATTAAATAGTTAATAACTATTTAATAACTATTCTAACTAGCTAAAATAAATACAAAGTTACCTGTAAATTAAATATAAATCCTAAGATAGCTACAATGTAATTATTAATTACATTGTAGCTATCTTAGGGTTTATTTTACAGGTAAGTATTTAGTTTTAAATAGGAATAATTTATTAAAGTATAGTGTAGTGTTAGGAGTAATTGTAACTTAGGTTAGTTTTTAGTTTACAGGTACATTTCTCTTTATTTTAGCTAGGTAAGCTATTAAATAGTTAATAACTATTTAATAGCTATTGTACCTAGTTAAAATAAATTGAAAGGTACCTGTAAAATAAAAATAAATCCTAAGATAGCTACAATATAATTATTATTTATATTGTAGCTATATTAGGGTTTATTTTATAAGTAAGTATTTAGTTTTAAATAGGAATAACTTAGTTAATAATAGAAATATTAGTTAGATTTATTTAATTAATATTTAAGTTAGGGGGGTGTTAGGGTTAGTGTTAGACTTAGGTTTAGGGGTTAATAATTTTATTACAGTGGCGGGGGTGTAGTGGGGTGCAGGATAGGGGTTAATAAATTTATTATAGGTGGCGACGGTGTAGGGGGGGCAGGATAGGGGTTAATAAATTTAATATAGGTTGCGGCGGGTTCAGGGAGCGGCGGTTTAGGGGTTAAACTATTTATTTATTTGCGGCGAGGTGCGGGATCAGCAGGATAGGGGTTAATAACTTTATTATAGAGGGCGACGGTATAGGGGGGCAGGATAGGGGTTACTAGGTATAACGTAGGTGGCAGCGGTGTCCGGGAGCGGCGGTTTAGGGGTTAATACATTTATAAGACTTGCGGCGGGGTCTAGGAGCGGCGGTTTTGGGGTTAATACATTTATAAGACTTGCGGCAGGGTCTAGGAGCGGCGGTTTAGGGGTTAGTAACTTTATTTAGTTGCGGGGGGCTCCGGGGGCGCCGGTATAGGGGGTAGAACAGTGTAGTTTAGTGTGAGTGCTTAGTGACAGGCTAGCAAGAAAGCTGTCAAACAGCCGAAGAGCAGCGAGATCGGATGTGTGATAACTCTCACAGTCCGCTGCTCATCACCCCGCGGCTTTTTGACAGCTTTACTTGATAACTTAGGATAATTTTTTCAGGTCCGCGGCGGCGATGTGTGGCGAGCTTAGGCGAGCGTATTGGGCCGGCGAAGGCAGGAAAGTTGACACGTTGATAACTACCCCCCGGTGGGTGTGGTTTGTACTCTTGTATCCTACATGATATGTTCAAGTTCATTGGATGTTTTGGGTTGGTGGGTGTGCTCTGTACTCTTGTATCCTGAAAACAATGTGCAATTTAATTGGATGTTTTGGGTTGGTGGGTGTGGTCTTTACTCTTGTATCCTGCATATTATGTGCAGTTTAATTGGATGTTTTGAGTTGGTGGGTGTGGTCTGTACTCTTGTAGCCTGCATGCTATGTGCAAGTTTATTGGATGTTTTGGGTTGGTGGGTGTGGTCTGTTCTCTTTTATCCTGAAAACTATGTGCAATTTAATTGGATGTTTTGAGGGTGTGGGAGTGGTCTGTACTCTTGTATCCTGCATGCTATGTGCAAGTTTATTGGATGTTTTGGGTTGGTGGGTGTGGTCTGTACTCTTGTATCCTGAATACTATGTTCAATTTAATTGGATGTTTTGAGTTGATGGGTGTGGTCTGTACTCTTGTATCCTGCATGTTATGTGCAAGTTTATCGAATGTTTTGGGTTGGTGGGTGAGGTCTGTACTCTTGTATTCTGAAAACTATGTGCAATTTAATTGGATGTTTTGAGTTGATAGGTGGGGTCTGTACTCTTGTATCCTGAAAACTATGTCCTCAGAATTATTTTTCATAGTTTGGCAACTATTTAGGATCAGCTCCTCATAAAAACCAGGGTGAACAACAGGACCCAGATGGCAAATGACAAGGTTGGCACACAGGGAGAGTCAATAATCCTGCAAAGAGTGTTTTTCCAGAGAGATGGCTCTCATAAGAGGTCCACCAGCTTGGTATAAGCATGCTCCCGGGTGACACTTAAGTCTGCTAGCTATGGTTGGGCTTAGCTTGTAGTGGACAAAAAGGTTGCGGGGGTCATTTCATTCTTGGACCCAGGCAACACATTGTCTTCACCTGACCCTGGGAAGTTCTATGCATGGATAGGTTGGATAAAGTAAATAACACATATAGCAACAAGATGAGTTAAAGACACTCTAAAATAGTATTTTGTTCCTCTATCCTAGTCATGTAAATGCAGAGAGCGATCCTGCCAGTTCTGTAACATTGTGACAATAATGTTGAGATGTTTAGATTAGAACATTTATCAATCCAAGGAATAATGTGTCTGTACAAATGCTCTAACTGTAATAATATTTATTGCTTCTAAACATTAAATCAAGTGTATTTTGTCCACTGCTCTTTATTGGAATTCATGAATTAAGATTGAGCCTGAAGTGACCAGGGATGTATATTAGCTGACTAGGTCTGTGCCTACAGCAGCACGCTTTAGCAGAACAGCAGATTTATGGCACGGTGCATCCCCACACCATATTATATGTTTATTACAAACCAATGGTCCCTGGTTGTCAGGTGCATCACCCCTCCCTGGGCTCTGCTTGTGAGACATACATGAGCTATATTCCTAGGTGTTGGGGGTTTCAGGGGGCATGAGATTTCACAGTGCCTAGGGCAGCACATTAAATACCCCACACACTGTAAGGAGGAGTCTGATAGCTGGAATTCAGCTTTGATGTGCTGAGGGAGTTTTCTCACAATGAGTAAAACATAGTCCTATTGTCACTTAAGATGACAGGATCCCATCTGCTAGCACTTGCTATATTGTTCTCAGCCGCTTCTGTTCAGATGTTGTTACAAGTGGCAAAAATAACAAAGTATAAATATACAAAATAATATCATAGCTTTGCCATTCTCACATTAACCTCTTCTGTGCCTTATAGCAAGAACATCTCTAATTTAACTGATTACACTACTACCCTATACATTATATAAGGAGTAGGGTTACCTCCTTTTGTGGAAAAAATACAGGGCATGCTCATTAGCATTTGTATATATCATTACATATTATAAATCAGGAACTAATAATGTTATGTTTGTAATTAAATTCCAAAATAGAAGTTTCACTGTGATAGCATCTTTATTTCTATATTTAATCTTTATTTTCAACTTCAACCTGATCCTTTAAAATACCAGCAATGTCAGTAAAATACCAGCAATGTCAGTAAAATACCGGCAATGTCAGTAAGATACCGGGGATGTCAGTAAGATACCGGTGATGATAGTAAAATACCAGCAATGTCAGTAAAATAGCGGGGATGTCAGTAAGATACCAGTGATGTCAGTAAAATACCAGCAATGTCAGTAAAATACTGGGGATGTCAGTCAAATACTGGTGATGTCAGTAAAATACCGGCGATGTCAGTAAAATACAGGTGATGTCAGTAAAATACTGGCAATGTCAGTAAAATACCGGCGATGTCAGTTAAATACCGGTGATCTCAGTAAAATACCGGTGATGTCAGTAAAATACTGGTGATGTCAGTAAAATACCGGCGATGTCAGTAAAATACAGGTGATGTCAGTAAAATACCGGTGATGTCAGTAAAATACCGTCAATGTCAGTTAAATACCGGTGATCTCAGTAAAATACCGGTGATCTCAGTAAAATACCGGTGATGTCAGTAAAATACTGGCGATGTCAGTAAAATACCGGTGATGTCAGTATATTACTAGCGATGTCAATAAGATACCGGCGATGTCAGTAAGATACTGGCAATGTCAGTAAAATACTGGTGATGTCAGTAAAATACCAGCGATTTTTAAAAGTAATCTTAGGTTGTTTTTTTAAGTTTAAGCTTAGGTTTTAACTTTCTTTTACAGTTTAGTAAGTTTAGGTGTTAAATTGTGGGCGGGATGGTGGTTTAGGGGTTAAATTGTAGTTTATGGGTGTAAGTGTACTTTGTAAGGTAATTTTGGATGTGTTTTGTGAACGTTTTTCTTCACAAAACACATAACTACAGCTCTTCAAGTGTGGAATGGATTGTTGAAGAAAAGACCATATAGCAAGTGGGAAAGACAGAACGCGCGACTTGTAATATTAAATCTATGACCAGTACGCACAAAGACCATGGGCCCCATTACATATGCGGCGTCGCCCGCAAAAGCCGGCAACGCCAGTTTTTACGCGATTTTGGTACCCTATATACAGCGCTGCATATCACCTTTCGCCCACAATTTTTACTCCCATAAGCTAACATGGGACCACGTCGTAAATCGGTATCCAATATCCAGCGCAAGGACTTATGTGGCGAAAATGGAGAAATCTTACTCCATTTTTACCTCGCCATAAAAGGCAGCCGTAGCAAGCCTTGCGCTGAGTATGGGAGCACCGTAACTCCCTAAAATGCCTGCAAAAAACACTTAACGCATGCGCAATATCTATCTACCTGTCAACCGCAATCCCCCACCGCAATAACTAATAAAGTGTATTAACCCCTAAACCGTCATAGCCCACAACGCAATAAACCTATTCTAGTATTAACCCCTAAACCGCCATAGCCCACAACGCAATAAACCTATTCTAGTATTAACCCCTAAACCGCCATAGCCCACATAGCCTAATAAATGTATTAACCCCTATCCTGCCCCCCTACACCGCCACCATTATAATAAAGTTATTAACCCCTAAACCTAAGTCTCACCCTAACACCCCCATAACTTAAATATTATTTAAATCTAAATATATTTACTATTATTAACTCAATTATTCCTATTTAAAACTAAATACTTACCTCTAAAATAAACCCTACGATAGCTACCATATAATTAATAAAAGTTTAAACTAATTACACCTAATCTTGGATTGAAGACTTCTGCCGGATGGAGGACCTCTTCTGCCCTGATCGGATGAAGACTTCTGCCGTATGGAGAACCACTTGTGCCCGGCTTCTTGGAGGACTTCGGCCTGGCTGGGTGAAGACGGCTCAAGGTAGGGTGATCTTCAAGGGGATAGTGTTAGGTTTTTTTAAGGGGGGATTGGGTGGGTTTTAGAGTAAGGTTGGGTTTGCGGGTGGGGGGTTTTAATGTTGGGGGGTTGTATTTCTTTTTTTACAGGTAAAAGAGCTGATTACTTTGGGGCAATGCCCTGCAAAAAGCCCTTTTAAGGGCTATTTGTAATTTAGTATAGGGTAGGGAATTTTATTATTTTGGGGGGCTTTTTTATTTTATTAGGGGGCTTAGATTAGGTGTAATTAGTTTAAACTTCTTGTCATTTTTTTTATTTTCTGTAATTTAGTGGGGGGGGTTGTACTTTATTTTATTTAATTGTATTTAATTTTAGCTAATTGTAGTTAATTAATTTAATTTATTTAATGATAGTGTAGTGTTAGGTGTAATTGTAACTTAGGTTAGGTTTTATTTTACAGGTACTTTTGTATTTATTTTAACTAGGTAGCTATTAAATAGTTAATAACTATTTAATAACTATTGTACCTAGTTAAAATAAATACAAAGTTGCCTGTAAAATAAAAATAAACCCTAAGCTAGCTACAATGTAACTATTAGTTATATTGTAGCTAGCTTAGGGTTTATTTTATAGGTAAGTATTTAGTTTTAAATAGGAATTATTGAGTTAATACTAGTAAATTTATTTAGATTTATTTAAATAATATTTATGTTAGGGGGGTGTTAGGCTTAGGGTTAGACTTAGGTTTAGGGGTTAATAACTTTATTATAGTGGCGGCGACGTTGGCAGGGGCAGATTAGGGGTTAATACATTTAATAGGCTATGTGGGCTATGGCGGTTTAGGGGTTAATACTTGAATAGGTTAATGGTGTTGTGGGCTTTGGCAGTTTAGGGGTTAATAGTTTAGTTATTACTTGCGGTGTGGGTTTGATGGTGGATATAGGGGTTAATAGTTTAAATAGGCATATTGCGTTGTGGGGGGTTGTCGGTCTAGGGGTTAATACATTTATTAGTAGTAGTGAGAGGGGGGATTGCGGATATAGGGGTATACGTGTCGGGCTTATTTTTGGGAGGCGTGTTAGACTGTTACAGGGGATTTTAGATTTTCTTTACTTTTCTTAGGCGCCGGCAGTTTGTAAAGTGCAGTAAGTCACTGGCGACTCCAGAAATTTGTATTTACGCTTATTTCTGGACATCGCTAGTTTA
This sequence comes from Bombina bombina, assembly GCF_027579735.1. Classification (NCBI taxonomy): domain Eukaryota; kingdom Metazoa; phylum Chordata; class Amphibia; order Anura; family Bombinatoridae; genus Bombina; species Bombina bombina. Next base: position 26,666,754 of record NC_069504.1, read on the forward strand.
TCCGACTTACGGCACTTAGGAAATGCCGGCGCCATATATATAATACTCCGATGTGCAAGGTGAAATTACGGGTGAAGCTGGTTTCCACGCTTGCGCTGAAACATGCGCTGTATATTTGATTGCGCCCCATATCACGCAACTTGTAATCTAGGTCTATGTGTTTTGTGAAACATATTTTTTCCCTAACACTTTACTTCAGCTCTCAGGTCACGCTAATTCTTCTATTACTATTTGGTCTTTTGCGCGAGTGCAAGCCATAACCTTCAACGTCTAATATCAGCAAGTTGCAATACCCATTGAAATTATAGGGCACTAAAAGAATATCGGCCGTGCTAAATCCTCTCTTGTAAATCTGTTTTAACATTGACTTGTAAAATCAATTTGAGCGCTAATAATAAATTGGTCTGTGATATTGATAGCGCAGTATGCAATATCATTAGCGCTTCATTTTTAATCTGTGTTTAATATCTATTTAACCACATCCCTTGCCATAGATAATTGTGTAGAACATTCTAACATTTGTTTAATGTAATAGTATTTCTAATGCTTCCTTTAAATATAATATTCGATTAGAATTTTTCTAATTCGATTCAAATTATGCAATATTCAAATTCAAACAATTTAAATTTATATATTTGTAATGATATTTCTAAAGCTCTTCAAATGTAATTTTCAAATTATGCAATATTCAAAATAGAAACATTCAAATTTATATATTTGTATAATTTAAAACTAAATTCACCACCACATGAACTATGGAACTTCTGAATAATATTTGTTAAAGTGGATGTCAGCTTTCGCAAATGAAAGCCCTGTTTTTAAAAATACTTTTAAAAACAGGGCCACTTTCATTCATGAAAGTTTACATTGAAGCCGTTCTTTTAAAACACTTACCGTTTATTCCTAGCCAGCTGCTTTTTATCGCCCGCTGGTATTACGAGTCTTGCAGGTACAGGTGTACCGCTCACTTTTTGTCAGACTCGTAATACCGGTGCTATGCAAGTCCCATTGAAAAAATAGGATACACAATTGACGTATGTGGATTTGCAGTATTTTCGAGTCTGGCCGAAAAAGTGAGCCAGACTCACACAATGCCGTAGCATAAAACTCTTAACTAAAGTGCTAAAAAGTACACTAACACCCATAAACTACCTAATTACCCCATAACCGAGGCCCCCCCACATCGCAAACACTAAAATAAATTTTTTAACCCCTAATCTGCCGAACCGGACATCGCCGCCACTATAATAAATATATTAACCCCTAAACTGCCGCACTCCCGCCTCAGCACTCCCACCTCCCAAACACTAGCTAAATTTTATTAACCCCTAATCTGCCGTCCCTAACATCGCCAACACCTACCTACATTTATTAACCCCTAATCTGCCGCCCACAATGTCGCCGCCACTATATTAAAGTTATTAACCCCTAAATCTAAGTCTAACCCTAACACCCCCCTAACTTAAATATAATTTAAATAAATCTAAATAAAATAACTACAATTAACTAAATTATTCCTATTTAAAACTAAATACTTACCTATAAATACTTACCTCAAAAAAATGTAGCGTTCGCATTGCACCTAACTTGTAATACCAGCGGAACATTTGCATGTGCTGATATTACTAAGTGGCGTGTAAATATCGCTTTCGCTAATATGGCCCTAAATGTCTTACAGGACGGCTCTGGCACAAACACTGATTAGAGGGAACATGAAATACTTTGATTTGTTATTAATAGACAAATTCTCATTTCTAATGATGAGTTTTACTTCTGCTGAGAGGTCAATGACAGAATAAGTCAAGGGTTATTCATGTTCCCGTGCAGGTCAGTAAATGGTGGTACTGGAATATGCTGACTAGCTCACGGCATGTTCAGGAAGACCATTGGCACTGTGGCCCTTAAGTGCATCTGTATTTAACCCTTTGCAAATTTATAAATGAGCAATGCTTAATAAAAAAATTATTTTCTAATCAATTAGAGCTTTTATTTTTACACATTTAAGTGCCCTTAAAGAATAGTAAACCCCACAATTTTCTTTTATGATTCAGATAGAACATACAATTTTAAACAACTTCCCAATTTAATTCTATTATCAAATTTTCTTAATTCTCTTGTTATCCATTGCTGAAGGGACAGCATTGCACTACTGACAGGAAGCTGAAAATACCTATTTAGCCAATCACAAGAGACAAATGTGTGCAGGCACTAATTAGCAGCTAGCTCCCACTAGTGTATGGTATGTGCGTATTCATTTTTTAACAAGGGATACTAAGAGAATGAAGCACATTTGAAAATAGAAGTGAATTTAAAAGTGTCTTAAAATGACCTGATCTATCTGAATCATGCAAGTTTAATGCTGACTTTCCTATCCCTTTAACTAGTGCACTAATATCAGAGCAATTAAAGACATAAGATTTGTTTAGCATTATAAGGACATTTAATACAAACATCTATAACTCGGACCAGCAGTGATCTGAGGCTCCTGGCACTTTAACTGCGAGTTTAACCCCTTTGTGGATGTTAAACACACTTTGTTGCAGCATTGCTCTAACGAATAAGAGAATTTAATTGTATCACTGTAATAACTGTTTAAACCATTACTCTATAGAAGGGAAAGTCTTTTGTGCAGGTGGGAAAAGCTTCAGATTTACAGTTTTACACTATTCCTTGTATATAAGCTTTGCTTTGTTTTCCGGCAAATCCTGAGCACATTCATTTTGTTAACAACCGAACAACACAGAGGGGCCGAATAATCAAGCTCTGAAAGGAGCTTGATGCCCCTGTTTCTGCACGAGGCTTCCGGCTCGCCGGAAACCGCAATTATAAAGCAGCAGTCTTAAGACCGCTGCTCCATGACTGGCCCGCCGCCTCTGAGGCTGGGGACATCAATCCGCCCGATCCTATACGATCAGGTTGATTGACACCCCCTGCTAGCGGCCGATTGTCCGCGAATCTGCAGGGGGCGGCATTGCACCAGCAGTTCACAAGATCTGCTTTGCAATGATAAATGCAGAAAGTGTTTGCTGTCAGCATTCATCAATGTTTGTCGGACATGATCCGCTCAGCGGATCATGACGGACAGACCGATGATAAATCGGCCCCAAGGAGTGAATATTGGATGAAATTGAAGAAATGTTTTTTGTTTCAAACTATTTATCTGAAACAAATTTTTGTCTGTCTGTTGCTTATTGGTTGATAGAGACAACTCCTTCAGACTCTCTGACCTAGACAAGTCCTCACAAACTGGAAAGAAAAACAAATTTATTTATCTCAAAAACAAAACAAAAATGATTTTTAAAATTCCTTCTTTTAGATAGAACATAGGACTATAAGTGTCACCATTTCTGTTATGCCCTCCCCCTAAAGCAGGGTCCTGCAGCGCATAAATCAGCACCCACTGCCCGTACACCTTGTGCATTCCTTGTGGGTGTACCTTTATGATCGTTTGCATAGTATTTCTGTTACTTACAGGAGAATTTTATGATGAATCTGTATAAATGACCCCAGTGTACGCCAATGGTTTCAGACCAGGCCCTATACGTGCTTTTCTAGCTGGATATATACCCAGTGTAGCAGCAGCCTGTCAGATCATCCCTTTAGGCTTTGTGTAATGTGTGATACTAACTGCTCTCAATATCCAGCCTTTTCCCGTGGGTCTTCATTAGTCAAAAGTGTTTGCTCAGGAAAAATGTGGATTTTAGCTTTTTCTCCTATCTAGAGAAACAGCTGCAGATTCTCAAAGGCGAGTTAGTGAAATAGCAGAATACAATAAAAACACAAAGGGGTTAAGTACCTTCAGGGAACAGTCAAGTTACCAGCAGAAAATCTTATTTACACTTCCTCTTGCTGATGAAAACATTTAGGTTAAAACACTGCGCTTTCTGCAGATTGTAAATATATAACGGTAAAATAACCAACAGTTAGGTAACCAGAAGAGAAACTGTAGTAGTTGTGACTGTATGTGTGTGTGTATATGTATATATGTATGTATTTATGTATATTTATATATGTATGTATTTATGTATATTTATATATGTATGTATTTATGTATATTTATATATGTATGTATTTATGTATATTTATATATGTATGTATTTATGTATATTTATATATGTATGTATTTATGTATATTTATATATGTATGTATTTATGTATATTTATATATGTATGTATTTATGTATATTTATATATGTATGTATTTATGTATATTTATATATGTATGTATTTACGTATATTTATATATATACAGGGAGTGCAGAATTATTAGGCAAATGAGTATTTTGACCACATCATCCTCTTTATGCATGTTGTCTTACTCCAAGCTGTATAGGCTCGAAAGCCTACTACCAATTAAGCATATTAGGTGATGTGCATCTCTGTAATGAGAAGGGGTGTGGTCTAATGACATCAACACCCTATATCAGGTGTGCATAATTATTAGGCAACTTCCTTTCCTTTGGCAAAATGGGTCAAAAGAAGGACTTGACAGGCTCAGAAAAGTCAAAAATAGTGAGATATCTTGCAGAGGGATGCAGCACTCTTAAAATTGCAAAGCTTCTGAAGCGTGATCATCGAACAATCAAGCGTTTCATTCAAAATAGTCAACAGGGTCGCAAGAAGTGTGTGGAAAAACCAAGGCGCAAAATAACTGCCCATGAACTGAGAAAAGTCAAGCGTGCAGCTGCCAAGATGCCACTTGCCACCAGTTTGGCCATATTTCAGAGCTGCAACATCACTGGAGTGCCCAAAAGCACAAGGTGTGCAATACTCAGAGACATGGCCAAGGTAAGAAAGGCTGAAAGACGACCACCACTGAACAAGACACACAAGCTGAAACGTCAAGACTGGGCCAAGAAATATCTCAAGACTGATTTTTCTAAGGTTTTATGGACTGATGAAATGAGAGTGAGTCTTGATGGGCCAGATGGATGGGCCCGTGGCTGGATTGGTAAAGGGCAGAGAGCTCCAGTCCGACTCAGACGCCAGCAAGGTGGAGGTGGAGTACTGGTTTGGGCTGGTATCATCAAAGATGAGCTTGTGTGGCCTTTTCGGGTTGAGGATGGAGTTAAGCTCAACTCCCAGTCCTACTGCCAGTTTATGGAAGACACCTTCTTCAAGCAGTGGTACAGGAAGAAGTCTGCATCCTTCAAGAAAAACATGATTTTCATGCAGGACAATGCTCCATCACACGCGTCCAAGTACTCCACAGCGTGGCTGGCAAGAAAGAGTATAAAAGAAGAAAATCTAATGACATGGCCTCCTTGTTCACCTGATCTGAACCCCATTGAGAACCTGTGGTCCATCATCAAATGTGAGATTTACAAGGAGGGAAAACAGTACACCTCTCTGAACAGTGTCTGGGAGGCTGTGGTTGCTGCTGCACGCAATGTTGATGGTGAACAGATCAAAACACTGACAGAATTCATGGATGGCTTTTGAGTGTCCTTGCAAAGAAAGGTGGCTATATTGGTCACTGATTTGTTTTTGTTTTGTTTTTGAATGTCAGAAATGTATATTTGTGAATGCTGAGATGTTATATTGGTTTCACTGGTAAAAATAAATAATTGAAATGGGTATATATTTGTTTTTTGTTAAGTTGCCTAATAATTATGCACAGTAATAGTCACCTGCACACACAGATATCCCCCTAAAATAGCTATAACTAAAAACAAACTAAAAACTACTTCCAAAACTATTCAGCTTTGATATTAATGAGTTTTTTGGGTTCATTGAGAACATGGTTGTTGTTCAATAATAAAATTAATCCTCAAAAATACAACTTGCCTAATAATTCTGCACTCCCTGTATGTATGTATGTATATTTATGTATGTATGTATTTATGTATGTATATTTATATATGTATGTATTTATGTATATTTATATATGTATGTATGTATGTATATTTATGTATGTATGTATTTATGTATGTATATTTATATATGTATGTATTTATGTATATTTATATATATATATGTATTTATGTATATTTATATATGTATGTATTTATGTATATGTATATATGTATGTATATTTATATATGTATGTATGTATGTATATTTATATATGTATGTATTTATGTATATTTATATATGTATGTATTTATGTATATTTATATATATATATATATGTATTTATGTATATGTATATATGTATGTATTTATGTATATTTATATATGTATGTATGTATATTTATATATGTATGTATTTATGTATATTTATATATATATATGTATTTATGTATATTTATATATGTATGTATTTATGTATATTTATATATATATATATATGTATTTATGTATATTTATATATGTATGTATTTATGTATATTTATATATATATATGTATTTATGTATATTTATATATGTATGTATTTATGTATATTTATATATATATATGTATTTATGTATATGTATATATGTATGTATTTATGTATATTTATATATGTATGTATGTATGTATGTATATTTATATATGTATGTATGTATGTATGTATATTTATATATGTATGTATTTATGTATATTTATATATGTATGTATTTATGTATATTTATATATATATATATATGTATTTATGTATATTTATATATGTATGTATTTATGTATATTTATATTTGTATGTATTTATGTATATTTATATATGTATGTATTTATGTATATTTATATATATATATATATATATATATATATATATATATATACTGTATATGTATTTGTGTATATTTATATTTGTATGTATTTATGTATATTGATATATGTATGTATTTATGTATATTTATATATATATATATATATATATATATATATATATATACTGTATATGTATTTATGTATATTTATATATGTATGTATTTATGTATATTTATATATATATATACTGCATATGTATTTATGTATGTAGTTATGTATATTTAAATATATATATACTGTATTTGTATGTATTTATGTATATTTATATATATGTATATGTATGTATTTATGTGTTTGTGTATATGTATGTATTTAGGTATGTTTACATATGTGTGTGTGTGTATGTATATATATATATATATATATATATATATAGTATATGTATGTATTTATATATGTATATGTGTGTGTGTATATGTATGTATTTATGTATATGTGTGTATATATATATATATGTGTGTGTGTGTATATGTATATATATATATATATATATATATATATTTATTTATTTTTTTAAACTGAATAGGTGGAGAGAGGAATAATCTTTCAATTGAATCTATATGTATATTATGTGTTAAAAATACCTCCTATATAATCTAAGGAGAAATGGTGCAGACCCTTAAAGATAATTATTTATAACCAAATAAAAGAGAGAATATCGAAAAGGATTGATTAAATCCTTTACCTAAAGTAAGGGGATTCAGCACTCTTTTGAATTTGAGCAATATTGCATTTTATTGCATATATTTAATCACCTTTCAGACACAAGTGAACTCCACTGTGAAAAGCCCATAAATCAATAAACAATATTAAGCATGCAACACAAATCTTTTTTGGCATAGCTAGAATTGTCCATCCTTCTTACACAACTGAGTGCATAATATTCACAACATAAACTTTCTGTTTTATTCCCAGAGTCAGTATCATATATATATATATATATATATATATATATATATATAGAGAGAGAGAGAGAGAGAGAGATACAGTATATCGAGATATATATAGATATAGACATACAAATAAGAGCTGCAGCAATGTTCAGGGTATCTTTTGATTTTCTTTTTCCGGTGCTCGTGAACTGTAAGAGTCCTGCAACTTTTCACCTAGAAATAAAAAAAAAAAACAGAGTAGTCCCTGCAGCATTTTTTCATGGAAATAATCCTTTTATTGAAGTGATAAAAGAGACAAACAGCTACATTTCGGGCCTACATAGCCCTTAATCATGCTGTTGAATACAGGTATCCACCTCCTTATATAGCACATATGTGCCTAGAAGTAACTCTTTCATTAACAATTGATATGAAATTCACATTCCTAATAAAACATTGCCAACTAGTGGACATAAATAGAACTGTCAATATAATCACTGGGATACCAGTCAGATTATAATTAGTAGTTTTTCTTAAAGATAAACAATTAGTTAATATAAAAATACAACAGAAGATGCATCAACATACCACAAAATACAGAGGTAACTTATTTATAAAAACAAATGCAAATCATAATCTTTGTTTAGACCCATTGGATGTAGATTCCCTAGATGCTGGATCCACCACACTTCCCTTTTTCATTAACAATAACTCTCTATCTCCTCCTCTCCTCAATTTAGGGTATGTGTACCTCTGCGTGAGCGTTGGTGTATACCTCTATGTGAGCGCTCATGTGTACCTCTGTGTGCATATGCTGGTGTACCTGTGTGTACCTCTGTGTAAACACTGAGCACAGGTGTGTACTGCTATGTGAATGCTGGTGTGTACCTCTATGTGAGCACTGGTGTGTACCTCTGTATGAGCGCTGGTGTGTACCTCTGTATGAGCACTGGTGTGTACCTCTGTATGAGCACTGGGGGTGCCTCTGTGTGAGCACAGGTGTGTACTGCTATGTGAACGCTGGTGTGTACCTCTATGTGAGCACTGGTGTGTACCTCTGTATGAGCGCTGGTGTGTACCTCTGTATGAGCACTGGTGTGTACCTCTGTATGAGCACTGGGGGTGCCTCTGTGTGAGCACAGGTGTGTACTGCTATGTGAACGCTGGTGTGTACCTCTATGTGAGCACTGGTGTGTACCTCTGTATGAGCGCTGGTGTGTACCTCTGTATGAGCACTGGTGTGTACCTCTGTGTGAGCACTGGTGTGTACCTCTGTATGAGCACTGGGGGTGCCTCTGTGTGAGCACTGGTGTGTACCTCTATGTGAATGCTAGTGTGTACCTCTGTATGAGCACTGGTGTGTACCTCTGTGTGAGCGCTGGTGTGTACCTCTGTATGAGCACTGGGGGGTGCCTCTGTGTGAGCACTGGTGTGTACCTCTGTATGAGCACTGGGGGTGCCTCTGTATGAGAACTGGTGTGTACCTCTATGTGAGCACTGGTGTGTACCTCTGTATGAGCACTGGTGTGTACCTCTGTATGAGCACTGGTGTGTACCTCTATGTGAGCACTGGTGTGTACCTCTGTATGAGCACTGGTGTGTACCTCTGTGTGAGCACTGGTGTGTACCTCTGTGTGAGCACTGGTGTGTACCTCTGTGTGAATGCTGGTGTGTACCTCTGTATGAGCACTGGTGTGTACCTCTGTGTGAGCGCTGGTGTGTACCTCTGTATGAGCACTGGGGGGTGCCTCTGTGTGAGCACTGGTGTGTACCTCTGTATGAGCACTGGGGGTGCCTCTGTATGAGAACTGGTGTGTACCTCTATGTGAGCACTGGTGTGTACCTCTGTATGAGCACTGGTGTGTACCTCTGTATGAGCACTGGTGTGTACCTCTATGTGAGCACTGGTGTGTACCTCTGTATGAGCACTGGTGTGTACCTCTGTGTGAGCACTGGTGTGTACCTCTGTGTGAGCACTGGTGTGTACCTCTGTGTGAGCACTGGTGAACACCTCTCTGCTGGCCTTAGAGTGAACCTACATGTGGGGGAGGGGGGGTTGTGCCTGGGTGGGGTGCACGCCTTTCTGCGCTTATTTTTACATAATAGAACAGTATAGCAATAGAGATATATTGATAGGAAATGCCAGAGCCATATTAGAAACTGCTGAGAACTAAGTTGTCTTCAGATACTGTTGGCTGTGTCAGTTTCTTGCCCTGACGTGATGTGTTTAATCTTTACAGATGCTGCTCTTGCTTCAAGTGGTTACACTTCAGAGGAAGATGCTTCTTTCTTTCGTTGTGAGCACTTTGACTTCGCTGTGACACCTACTGTTCAGGAAGTGAAACCAACTTCACATGATCATCCTTCCCTTCTGCCTTCACAACCCATCTTCATTATCCTTCACTCGGACTGGAACACATCTGTGGCAGACTGGGGAATTGCATGGGAAGCCCTGGTTTATGGTTCTGTTGGACTTTTTGGGTTGGTGGTTCTGTTTGCCCTTCTCTCACTTTTCTGCCTTTTGTTCAGATGCCCATCAGGTAGTCTTTACTTTGCTGTTTTGCACCTACTTCTGATATCTGTGGGTGGGAGTCGTGCATTTTGTCTGTTTTATGATGCTTATGGCCACCGAGACAGACTCCCAATCTTTACCTCTGTGCTCATGTATGACCTGGCCTTCCCTTGTATGACGTCAAGCTTCAGCATTGTATTTCTGCTGCTCTCATCAAGGTGCCACCTACATAACTCATCAGTACTTTCTCCACGGCTTTGCCTTGCAGCAGCAGCATCATTTCTTCACTTCACAGTCTCTGCTGGGGCTGTGGTGATTGTGGATCTATTGCAGCAGTTCCCCTTCCTGCTTTTTGTTTCCCGTGGTGTCTATATAGTCCTGGCTCTCATTCTCTCTCTTTCATTCTTTATCTTCTATTGTGTAGCAAGACCACAAAACTCCCAACTCTATGACTTGAAAACCTCTGCTCCTCCAACAGAATATAGTGGTGGGTGTCCCTTTGCTGACTCCAAAGACTGGAACCGGGCAGCACACACTGTTCTATTCTCTGCCTCATTTAGTCTTTTTAATTGTGGTCTCCAATTGTATGCAATCCTTCATGCAACGGGATATGGAGGATCTATTGTATTTGGTCCCTGGCCTTGGTATGCCTTCCAGTTGGGTTCCAGCCTATGTGAAGTGGGCACCTGTCTCCCTCTGGCTCTTGTGGGGACATACCCTATATTTTGCTCTAATGAGATAGGGAGAACTAACTGTTGGACAAAACTATTCTGCCTTTCCCCAAGTCATGTTAAAATAAAAGCTCCTATGTTGTCTGCCAACCAACAATGGTCCTCCTCCCAGCATGAGAAGCTAATTGTATGTGACAACATTGTCAGGAGTGACTCTGAGTTCTTCCCTCTCTACACCCTGGTAGAGAAGCAGGTGACCCATGGGGAAGACTTGAGCTTTATCTACCACAGTAACAAGAGTCTGGAAGTGCACGGATTAAGCCCTTACAGTGTTGCTAAGACACCGTCATTCATCAGTGTTCAGATAGATAGTGATTCCACTGTGGATTTCAAGCCTCCATCTCCAATCAACTTGCGTCGAAGCATTGATGAGGCTCTGTTCAGTGAGTCTCTGATACCCAAGAGCCTCTTTCATGGTACTGCCCTTTCAAGTAGCTTGTCTCTCACTGTTAAGAGTGCCACTCCCCTTGAAGACTTTGTTTTTAAGGAAAAGGCAGAAGACAGAGGGCTTTACAGAACATCCTCATGTGTGGAGATAGAGACAGTTCTGCCTGAGGCAGATCCAACACCCAACACCAGCAAACAGAATACTATGTGCTCTCTTTCTCCTGGGACATGGAGAGAGGAGCAAAGTACTGCCAGCTCTCTTTATAAGGTGTCCCTGGATGGATCATCGTTGGTGCTTTGTTCTAGTTCTGAGAATATCAGCTCCTATAGCCTGGACAAGAAGCAGGAGCTCAGCTGCCAATCCCAGGGGGCCTATCACACTCTTACACCACCTTCCCAGGAGTCCTTGGAAGTTACAACCCAGCCAGGGAGCTTTCTGAGAGAAGACTTCATAGATGTATTTGGACCCATAGATGCCTTGAGTGTTGGAAGCGATACCATTGACTTGTGAACCAACAAATGCAGAAGGAGGGGGGAGACTAGACAATAGAATGAAGCCCCTGTATATGGAATTCAGTGGGATCTGTGTATGCAGAAGACATAATACATATGATGCATGTTTCAAAAGCAGAAGTGTTATTGTCGGATCAGATTTTGAGGTGTTATTGATGCAATACAATTATTTATGGTATAATTACAAAAATCTTACATTTGCATTGCACATTAAAATAGACCCCAAATCAGTTGTTATTTATCTATTCTTGTTTCATGTAGCTTGTATTAATGCCCTATTATAATGCCTTGTGTTCCGTGCAATGTGTCTCTATAATGCCTGGTTTGCCCTCCAGCAAGTGTTTTCTATAGAAATCCATTCTGTGTTAACACTGCAACATGTTACCTGTCCATATATATTCATCTATTGCTTCATGTATATCCCAACATTGCTCCATATAAGTGTTCCTATATATCTACCTGTTTCTAAATATGATTGTCCCTATAGTTTTTTATTGCTCCATGTTACTCTCATTATATCTCTCCCTACTTCTGCCCTTGTTACTGCACATAAAACCTCTTTATAACACTTCTCATAAATTCATATATCTCCCCTTATAACTCCTCTTCTTACTAAATGTAACTCCACCCATTGCATCTCATCTTGTTGTGCATCTAATCTCTTATATTTATCTCCATCATCTGAGAATCTGGTGCACAGATCCTTCGAGGTCCATATATTGTCAAGTAAAAGACTGCTGTGTTGATAGCCACTTGCAATCTAAGCAGAGATTAGGTGAGTTGGGTTTCCATGACAAAAACATTTTGTATCAATCATCCACCAGGAGGTATATCTTTCAATACACTGAGATATGATAACCCAGACCTTGCCAGATGCTACAGTGGCCAATATGAGGAGTCTGCTAATGTATCAGGCTTCATATTCATTGGACAAAAACAGGAACCTGAATAATCTATCGCTCAATGGAGCAGAGCTCATCCAAGATCTGAAATGCCTACTACCCCTCTTAGAGGAGCTCCATGGAAGTCTAAACAACAACTGTAACACCACTATACACTGAATGTTTGGTTTACAGAACATGGGGCATTTTATGGACTTAGAAAATCCTCAAGTTCTTCACAACTCAACTGTCATTTAGTTCCAAAGGAGATCTGACGGACAGTTATGAATGTATCAATAAAAAGAGACATAAGATTCACATTCTCCATCTCCCTTCTGTTGTTGGGTGCATGATTACGGTGCCATATTTCTTAATGCTTTATGTATACGACAATTTGAATTGTGTTTCTTCATGAATAGAATGTAAATTGGAAACAAATGGTTTATTAATAAAGTATTTTCCAGACTTGAGTATTTAAAAAAAATGGTAGTGGTGAAATTGCTAGTGTATACATAGGCTCATATGTTATGATTTTGTTAGTGCAAGGGTTCCCACCTCGGGTATTCAGTATCCACTAACTGATCAGACATTCAGGATCCAAATTATAAGCACAGGTCAGAGGACCACAATTGCTGAGCAGCTAATCACATAACTTGTGTGAACGTCTGGCTGGTTAGTGGGCCCTGGGACTGATGCCAGGAAACTATGTGCTGAACGTGTATTTTAATACAAAAATAAAGGCTCTAACTTCTCAGACACACGAAAAGCAAAAGACTATGAGAAACAGGTGCATTTGTGGTTTTCCTAGTGAGTGTCTGACAGACTTTTCAAAGGAGCAAAACCTACATTGCTAAAGTGAAAGTAAAACTTAGTATTAAACTACTTATGATGTCTGACACAGCTTTACTCACTTGACTTATTATTGTAATGCGCAATGTAAGCAATTAATCATTTTAATTTTATAATGAACCAAACTCTTCATTTACATAGTTTAAAATTGTGATTTGAACTTTATTTTCCTATAAATAAATAAATTACACTAGAAAACAAGACAAACAGTCAAGTCCAAAATAAACTTTCATGATTCAAATAGGGCATGGAATTTTAAACAACTTTCCAATTTACTTTTCTTTCTTAAGACACAATGGGGGGTAGTTATCAAGCCGTCTACTTTTCTGCCTTCGCCGGCCCAATACGCCTGCCTAAGCTCGCCTACCTTCGCCGCGGACCTTGAATACGTTCGCCTAAGTTATCAAATAAAGCTGTCAAAAAGCCGCGGGGCGATGAGCAGCAGACTGTGAGAGTTATCACTCATCCGATCTCGCTGCTCTTCGGCTTTTTGCCAGCTTTATTGCTAGCCTGTCACTAAGCACTCACACTAAACTACACTGTTATATCCCTATACCGGCGCCCCTGGAGCCTCCCGCAACTCAATAAAGTTACTAACCCCTAAACCGCCGCTCCTAGACCCTGCCGCAACTCTTATAAATGTATTAACCCCTAAACCGCCGCTCCTAGACCCTGCTGCAACTCTGATAAATGTATTAACCCCTAAACCGCCGCTCCCGGACACTGCTGCCACCTACATTATACCTAGTAACCCCTATCCTGCCCCCCCTATACCGTTGCCCTCTATAATATAATTATTAACTCCTATCCTGCTTATCCCGTACCTCGCCGCAACTAAATAAATAGTTTAACCCCTAAACCGCCGCTCCCTGAACCCGCCGCAACCTATATTAAACCTATTAACCCCTATCCTGCCCCCCCTACACCGTCGTCACCTATAATACATTTATTAACCCCTATCCTGCCCCCCACTACATCGCCGCCACTGTAATAAAATTATTAACCCCTAAACCTAAGTCTAACCCTAACGCCCCCCTAACTTAAATATTAATTAAATAAATCTAAATAATATTTCTATTATTAACTAAATTAATCCTATTTAAAACTAAATACTTACCTTTAAAATAAACCCTAATATAGCTACAATATAAATAATAATTATATTGTAGCTATCTTAGGATTTATTTTTATTTTACAGGCAACTTTCAATTTATTTTAACTAGGTACAATAGCTATTAAATAGTTATTAACTATTTAATAGCTACCTAGCTAAAATAAAGAGAAATTTACCTGTAAAATAAATCCTAACCTAAGTTATAATTACACCTAACACTACACTATACTTTAATAAATTATTCCTATTTAAAACTAAATACTTACATGTAAAATAAACCCTAAGATAGCTACAATATAAATTATAATTATATTGTAGCTATCTTAGGATTTATATTTATTTTACAGGTAACTTTGTATTTATTTAAGCTAGTTAGAATAGTTATTAAATAGTTATTAACTATTTAATAACTACCTAGCTAAAAGAAATACAAAATTACCTGTAAAATAAATCCTAACCTAAGTTACAATTAAACCTAATACTACACTATCATTAAATTAATTAAATAAACTACCTACAAATAACTACAATTAAATACAATTACATAAACTAACTAAAGTACAAAAAATAAAAAAAGCTAAGTTACAAAAAATAAAAAATTAAGTTACAAACATTTTAAAAATATTACAACAATTTTAAGCTACTTACACCTAATCTAAGCCCCCTAATAAAATAACAAACCCCCCCAAAATAAAAAAATGCCCTACCCTATTCTAAATTAAATAAAGTTCAAAGCTCTTTTACCTTACCAGCCCTTAAAAGGGCCATTTGTGGGGGCATGCCCCAAAAAGTTCAGCTCTTTTGCCTGTAAAAGAAAAATACAACCCCCCCCCAACATTAAAACCCACCACCCACATACCCCTAATCTAACCCAAACCCCCCTTACAAAAACCTAACACTAATCCCCTGAAGATCATCCTACCTTGAGTCGTCTTCACTCAGCCGAGCAGCGATGGAACCGAAGTGGACATCCGGAGCGGAAGAAGTTAATCCTCCAAGCGGCGCTGAAGAAATCTTCCATCCGATGAAGTCATCATCCAGGCGGCGCTGAAGAAGTCTTCGATCGGGGCGATGTCATCTTCCAAGAGGCGCTGAAGAGGTCTTCTATCCGGGCGATGTCATCTTCCAAGCCGGGTCTTGAATCTTCCTCCCGCTGACGCGGAACATCCTTCTTCACCGACGGACTACGACGAATGAAGGCTCCTTTAAGGGACGTCATCCAAGATGGCGTCCCCTCAATTCCGATTGGCTGATAGGATTCTATCAGCCAATCGGAATTAAGGTAGGAAAAATCTGATTGGCTGATGGAATCAACCAATCAGATTCAAGTTCAATCCGATTGGCTGATCCAATCAGCCAATCAGATTGAGCTTGCATTCTATTGGCTGATCGGAACAGCCAATAGAATGCGAGCTCAATCTGATTGGCTGATTGGATCAGCCAATCGGATTGAACTTGAATCTGATTGGCTGATTCCATCAGCCAATCAGATTTTTCCTACCTTAATTCCGATTGGCTGATAGAATCCTATCAGCCAATCGGAATTGAGGGGACGCCATCTTGGATGACGTCCCTTAAAGGAGCCTTCATTCGTTGTAGTCCGTCGGTGAAGAAGGATGTTCCGCGTCGGCGGGAGGAAGATTCAAGACCCGGCTTGGAAGATGACATCGCCCGGATAGAAGACTTCTTCAGCACCGCCTGGATGATGACTTCATCGGATGGAAGATTTCTTCAGCGCCGCTTGGAGGATTAACTTCTTCAGCTCCGGATGTCCACTTCGGTTCCATCGCTGCTCGGCTGAGTGAAGACGACTCAAGGTAGGATGATCTTCAGGGGATTAGTGTTAGGTTTTTGTAAGGGGGGTTTGGGTTAGATTAGGGGTATGTGGGTGGTGGGTTTTAATGTTGGGGGGTTGTATTTTTCTTTTACAGGCAAAAGAGCTGAACTTTTTGGGGCATGCCCCCACAAATGGCCCTTTTAAGGGCTGGTAAGGTAAAAGAGCTTTGAACTTTATTTAATTTAGAATAGGGTAGGGCATTTTTTATTTTGGGGGGTTTGTTATTTTATTAGGGGGCTTAGATTAGGTGTAAGTAGCTTAAAATTGTTGTAATATTTTTAAAATGTTTGTAACTTATTTTTTTATTTTTTGTAACTTAGCTTTTTTTATTTTTTGTACTTTAGTTAGTTTATGTAATTGTATTTAATTGTAGTTATTTGTAGGTAGTTTATTTAATTAATTTAATGATAGTGTAGTATTAGGTTTAATTGTAACTTAGGTTAGGATTTATTTTACAGGTAATTTTGTATTTCTTTTAGCTAGGTAGTTATTAAATAGTTAATAACTATTTAATAACTATTCTAACTAGCTAAAATAAATACAAAGTTACCTGTAAAATAAATATAAATCCTAAGATAGCTACAATATAATTATAATTTATATTGTAGCTATCTTAGGGTTTATTTTACAGGTAAGTATTTAGTTTTAAATAGGAATAATTTATTAAAGTATAGTGTAGTGTTAGGTGTAATTATAACTTAGGTTAGGATTTATTTTACAGGTAAATTTCAGTTTATTTTAGCTAGGTAAGCTATTAAATAGTTAATAACTATTTAATAGCTATTGTACCTAGTTAAAATAAATTGAAAGTTGCCTGTAAAATAAAAATAAATCCTAAGATAGCTACAATATAATTATTATTTATATTGTAGCTATATTAGGGTTTATTTTACAGGTAAGTATTTAGTTTTAAATAGGATTAATTTAGTTAATAATAGAAATATTATTTAGATTTATTTAATTAATATTTAAGTTAGGGGGGCGTTAGGGTTAGACTTAGGTTTAGGGGTTAATAATTTTATTACAGTGGCGGCGGCGGCGTAGTGGGGGGCAGGATAGGGGTTAATACATTTATTATAGGTGGTGACGGTGTAGGGGGGGGCAGATTAGGGGTTAATAAGTTTAATATAGGTTGCGGCGGGTTCAGGGAGCGGCGTTTTAGGGGTTAATACATTTATTATAGTTGCGGTGGGCTCCGGGAGCGGCGGTTTAGGGGGTAATAACTTTATTTAGTTGCGGCGGTGTAGGGGGGGCAGATTAGAGGTGTTTAGACTCGGGGTACATGTTAGGGTGTTGGGTGCAGACAGCTCCCATAGAAATCAATGGGATGTCTGTCAGCAGCGAACTTGTACTTTCGCAATGGTCAGACTCCCATTGATTCCTATGGGATCCGCCGCCTCCAGGGGTGGCGGTTTGAAAACCAGGTACGCTGGGCCGTAAAAGTGTCGAGCGTACCTGCTAGTCATTTGATAACTAGCAAAAGTAGTGAGATTGTGCCGCACTTGTGTGCGGAACATCTGGAGTGACGTAAGAATCGATCTGTGTCGGACTGAGTCAGGCGGATCGAAGTTTACGTCACAAAATTCTACTTTTGCCGGTCTTTAGCCTTTGATAACTAAGGCGAATCAGCCTCGCCACAAATACGCTGCGGAATTCCAGCGTATTTGAGGTTGATGGCTTGATAACTACCCCCCGGTGAGTCCACAGAATCATCAATTACTGTTGGGAATATCACTCCTGGCCAGCAGGAGGAGGCAAAGAGCACCACAGCAAAGCTGTTTAAGTATCACTTCCCTTCCCACAATCCCCAGTCATTCTCTTTGCCTTCGATGCAAGGAGGAGGTGAAGTTTTGATGTCTGAATTCTTCAATCAAGATTTTATTATTTTGAAAGCCGGGGCAGGCTTGCTCTGATCTTTCCTAGCTTGAGAGAGTCTAGCTGTACTCCACGTTAGTCTCTTCACTAGGGCAGTGGTAACTTTCAAGCAGTTAGGAACTTGTGGGGTGGGCCTCACTGCGTTTTCCTAACACGTTGCTGCCCTTTTAACAGAAAGCCAGAGTAGGCTTACTCTGTCCTTTCTTATTTTCAAAGGTCTCTGTGGCTTCCTCTCACGCCGAGTGATCTGTCCTCCTTCCGGAAAGCCAGGGGTGCAGGTAAGTGCCATTTTTGTTACCTTACAAGAAGAAGAGACATTGGCACTACAGGTATACTGCACATTATATGGGACTTATGTCCTGAATTAGATCAGGACTCATAAGGCAGGGAGCAGACACTGTGAGGTTATAACAGGGAGTTTTTTTTATTGAGAGCGAATAAGTATCTCAGGGGGCTCAGATTTTTCTAAGGATCCGGGTTTTTGGGCCAGTTATGTTTTTTCAGGACAAATTTTGTGTTATCGGCGAGGTCCTGATTCATTGCGGAATGAAGTTTTGATTCTTATTGTTTTAATGGCCGCCGGGACCGCCTCTGAAGTAACAAGAGAGGTGGATCCTTTTTGAGGCGGTAGTTCCGTTCTAAAGTGCGCATATTTTCTGGCTGTAAAGATAATAAGTGTGACGCAGGTAGAGCGGATCGGGTTGCTTCACCGCAGAGATACCAGATCAGAGAATCGCAATTACTAACTCCGGAGTACAGAGGGGGCAGATAGGCACCTCAGCAGTAACGCTAAGGTGTAGAGGATCCTGGCTGATTTTTTTTTTTTTGATTCTCCTACAGAAGGAGCAATACCTTTTAAATTATTTTTGGCAGCTGGTAATGTAAAGCGGGCTAAAATATATCCACTTAACATAATTGGGGGCAATTAAAGATTATAAATTCAAATTCTGTGTTACAGTCTTCGTTTTCATGAGAACTGATTCTTAAGGGAACAGTACTTAAATAAAAAAAATTTTTTAACTATTGTGTTTAATTTTTAATTGCAGAATGGACCCAGAGTGTGTGCCTTCTGTTACATGCAAGCTTTGCCTAGATAGTCAAGTTGAACCTCATTTGCCTTTTTGTTCATCTTGTATTGAGAGGCCTTTAATAGACTTTTTCTTGCTGAGCCTCCACTCTCTCAGGTTGATGCTGTCCGGGCAATACCGCAGCTTTCTCCTCAAACGTCCCAAGCTTTAACAACCTCACATGCAGTTCCCTGTGGTTCCTCTCAATCTCCTGGAGGAGTTTTTTTGCAGGCAGAAATTGCCGCCCGGGTATCCTCTGCGGTATCTGAGGCATTGGCTACCATTCCCATGCTTCAGGGAAGATGCAAGAGGAAAATTAAAGAATCCGATGGTAAGGTTTCTGATACAGTTCCGGCTACCCAAGTTGTTCTTTCTCATAAATCTGATGAGGAAGATACATCGGTAGCTTCTGAGGGTGAAATCTCAGATTTGGACAGTGTAATGCCTTCTTCTGATACTGAAGTTGTATCCTTCATGTTTAAGCTTGAACACCTCCGTGTTCTGTTAAAGGAGGTTTTGGTTACTTTGGATGACTCCGAGACTCCTATTATTGTCAATCCCAAGAAATCTAGTAAATTAAATAGATACTTTGATGTTCCCTCCTTTGTGGACGTGTTTCCTTTGCCAGACCGGGCTACAGAAATCATTACTCAGGAATGGGAGAAGCCGGGGATTCCATTTTCTCCTTCCCCGGTGTTTAAAAAGATGTTTCCAGTGACTGACTCCATTAAGGAGTCGTGGCAGACGGTGCCCAAGGTGCAAGGGGCGATTTCTACTCTGGCTAAGAGAACTACTATTACCATAGAGGATAGTCGCTCTTTCAAGGACCCAATGGACAAGAAGCTGGAGGCTTACTTGAAGAGGATGTATGTTCATCAAGGTCTCCAATGGCAACCGCAGTGTGTATTGCCATTGTGACAAGTGTGGCAGCCTACTGGTTTTATGCATTGTCTGAGTCTCTTCAAGCTGAGACTCCGTTGGAGGAGATCCAGGATAGGATCAAGGCTCTTAAGTTAGCCAATGCCTTTATTACTGACGCATTTTTGCAGGTCATCAAGTTAGGAGCCAAGATATCTGGCTTTGCTGTATTGGCGCGCAGAGCATTGTGGCTGAAATCTTGGTTGGCGGATGTTTCATCCAAGTCTAAACTTTTGGAGATTCCTTACAAGGGTAAGACCTTGTTTGGACCTGGGTTGATGAAAATCATTTCCGATATCACGGGTGGTAAAAGATCTTTTCTGCCACAAGATAAGAAGAATAGGCCGAAAGGACATCAGAGTAATTTTCGTTCCTTTCGTAACTTCAGAGGTAAGTCTTCCCCCTCCTCTTCCAAGCAGGAACAGTCAAAGCCTTCTTGGAAACCCAATCAGTCTTGGAAAAAGGGGAAGCAATCTAAGAAGCCAGAAGCTTGAAGGGGTTGCCCCCGTTCCGGGAACGGATCAAGTGGGGGGCAGCCTCTTTTATTTTTCCCAAGCATGGATATGAGATGTCACAGATCCGTAGGCTGTGGGCATAGTGTCCCAGGGGACTTTTCCTCCCAGGGGAAGGTTCCTCCTCTCAAGATTATCTGCAGACCAAAGAAAAAGAGAGGTGTTCTTGAAATGTGTACAGGATCTTTCCCTCCTAGGAGTGATAGTTCCAGTCCCAGTACAGGAACAGGGTCTAGGGTTCTATTCCAATCTGTTTGTGGTTCCCAAAAAAGAGGGAACTTTCAGACCTATTCTAGACCTGAAGTGTCTCAACATGTTTCTCAGAGTGCCACCCTTCAAGATGGAGACTATCCATTCCATTCTTCCTTTAGTGCAGGGTCAGTTCATGATGACAATAGACCTTAAGGATGTGTACCTCCATGTTCCCATTCACAGGGATCATCACAAATTTCTGAGATTTGCCTTTCTGGACAAACAATTTCAGTTTGTGGCTCTTCCTTTTGGCCTTGCCACATCTCCCAGAATTTTCTCAAAGGTCCTGGAGGTGCTTATGGCAGTGATTTGGTCTCGGAGAATTGCAGTGGCTCTTTATATGGATGACATTCTGGTTCAGGCGCTATCTTTTCAACTTGCAAAATCTCACACAGAGATCTTGTCGTCTTTTCTTCACGCTCATGGATGGAAGGTGAATCTGGGAAAGAGTTCCCTTGTTCCGGCTACAAGGGTTGTCTTCCTAGGAACCATTATAGATTCCCTATCTATGAAGATATTTCCAACGGAAGTCAGAAATGCCAAGATTCTTTCCTCTTGCCTAGCTCTATAGTCTGCTGTACGGCCATCAGTGGCCCAATGCATGGAGGTAATTGGTTTGATGGTGGCTTCCATTTGCCCATTCCATTTGAGAGCTCTGCAGTTATGCATGCTCAGCAAATGGAACGGGGATTATGCAGATCTGTCCCAGAAGATAGTTCTAGATCAGGCGACAAGAGACTCTCTTCCGTGGTGGCTGTCTCAGGAACATCTGTCCCAGGGGACATGTTTTTGGAGACCCTCATGGGTGATTGTGACCACGGACGCCAGCCTGGTGGGCTGGGGAGCAGTCTGGGACTCATTGAAGGCGCAAGGTCTTTGGTCTTATGAGGAATCTGCTCTCCCCATAAACATTTTGGAGTTGAGAGCGATCTTCAATGCCTTGATGGCTTGGCCCCAACTGGCCTTTATCAGGTTCCAGTCGGACAACATAACCTCAGTGGCTTACATCAACCACCAGGAAGGAACTCGGAGTTCCTTAGCCATGAAGGAGGTGGCACGAATCATTCAGTGGACGGAGGCTCACAATTGCTGTCTGTCTGCCATCCACATTCCAGGGGTGGACAATTGGGAAGTGGATTTCCTGAGCAGACAGACCTTCCATCCCGGGGAGTGGGAACTTCATCTGGAAAGTGTTCTCCAGGTTAACAACCAAATGGGGGTTATCGGAATTGGATCTGATGGCGTCTTGTCAGAATGTCAAGCTCCCAAAGTACGGTTCGAGGTCGAGAGATCCTCCGGCCGTTCTGATAGATGCTCTGGCAGTTCCTTGGAACTTCAAGTTGGCATATCTGTTTCCTCCGTTTGCTCTTCTTCAACAAGTCATTGCTCGGATCAAGTAGAAGAGAGCGTCAGTGATTCTAATAGCTCCGGCGTGGCCTCGCAGGATCTGGTATGCAGATCTAGTGGAAATGTCATCTCTACCTCCGTGGAGACTTCCTCTGAGGAAGGACGTTATTCTTCAGGGGCCCTTACTTCATCCAAATGAAGTTGACTGCTTGGAGATTGAACGATTAATTCTATCTAAGCTGGATTTTCTAAATCGGTTATTGAGACCATGATTCAGGCTCGTAAGCCTGTTACTAGATTTACTATAAGAAATGGCATAAATATCTTAATTGGTTTGAATCTAAAGGATTCTTTTGCAGTAGTGTCAGGATTCCTAGAATTCTATCTTTCCTCCAGGATGGTCTGGAGAAAGGTTTGTCTGTCAGTACTCTGAAGGGTCAGATTTCCGTGTTATCTATTTTGCTGCACAAATGTCTGGCGGACGTGCCAGATGTGCAATCCTTTTGTCAGGCCTTGGTCAGAATCAGGTCTGTGTTTAAATCTGTTGCTCCACCTTGGAGTCTTAACCTTGTTCTTAAAGTTTTGCAACAGGCTTCGTTTGAGCCGATGCATTCCATAGATATTAAGTTGTTATCTTGGAAGGTTTTGTTCCATACTGCTATCTCTTCTGCTCAGAGATTCACCTTATCTCATATTTCATGCAGATAAGGTAGTTCTGCGTACCAAGTTTAGTTTTCTTCCTAACGTTGTTTCGGATAGCAATATTAATCAGGAAATTGTTGTTCCTTCTCTCTGTCCTAATCTTTCTTCTCATAAGGAACGTTTGTTACACAATTTAGATGTTGTCCGTGCTCTTAATTTCTATTTGCAGGTGACTAAGGACTTTCGCCAGTCTTCTACATTGTTTGTTTGTTTCTCTGGGACCCATAGAGGTCAGAAAGCTACTGCTACTTCTCTTTCATTCTTGTTGAGAAGTATAATACGTTTAGCATATGAGACTGCTGGTCAGCAGCCTCCTGAGAGAATCACAGCTCACTCCACTAGGGCTGTATCTTCTTCTTGGGCTTTCAAAAATGAAGCTTCTGTGGAACAGATTTGCAAGGTTGCAACTTGGTCCTCTCTGCATACTTTTTCAAAATTTTACAGATTTCATACTTTGCGTCGGCCGAGGCTTCCTTTAGGAGAAAGGTACTTCAAGTCGTGGTGCCTTCTGTTTAGGTTACCTGTCTTGTCCCTCCCTAATCATCTGTGTCCTCTAGCTTGGGTATTGATTCCCAACAGTAATTAATGATTCCGTGGACTCAACGTGTCTTAAGAAAGAAAACAAAATGTATGCTTACCTGATAAATGTATTTATTTCTGGACACGGTGAGTCCACGGCCCGGCCTTTATTTTAAGACAGTTATTTTTTAACTTTAACCTCAGGCACCTCTTTTTCCCTTTCTCCTTCGGTCGAATGACTGGGGATTGTGGGAAGGGAAGTGATACTTAAACAGCTTTGCTGTGGTGCTATTTGCCTCCTCCTGCTGGCCAGGAGTGATATTCCCAACAGTAATTGATAATTCTGTGGACTCACCGTTTCAAGAAATAAATAAATGTATCAGGTAAGCATAAATTTTGTTTTATGACCAATTTTGCTTTGTTCTCTTGGTATTCTTAGTTGAAAGCTAAACCTAGGTAGGCTCATATGCTAATTTCTTAGACCTTGAAGGCCACCTCTAATCTGGATGCATTTTGACAGTTTTTCACCACTATAGGGTATTATGAGTTACCTAGGAGTCAGCACTGATTGTCTAAAATACAAGTCTGTCAAAATAACTGAAATAAGGGGGACAGTTTGCAGAGGTTTGGATACAATGTAATCACAGAGGTAAAAAACAAAATTTATGCTTACCTGATAAATGTATTTATTTCTTGACACTGTGAGTCCACGGAATCATCAATTTACTGTTGAGAATATCACTCCTGGCCAGCAGGAGGAGGCAAAGAGCACCACAACAAAGCTGTTAAGTATCACTTCCCTTCCTACAACCCCCAGTTATTCGACCGAAGGAAAGAAGAGAAAGGAAATAACACAAGGTGCAGAGGTGCCTAAGGGTTATATAAAAAAAAAACTGTCTGAGAAAACAGGGAGGGCCGTGGACTCACCGTGTCAAGAAATAAATAAATTTATCAAGTAAGCATAAATTATGTTTACTTTCTTAAGACACGAGTCTACGGAATCATCAATACCCAAGCTAGAGGACACAGATTATAAGGGAGGGACAAGACAGGGAAATTAAACAGAAGGCACCACTACTTGCAGAACATTTTTCCCAAAAGAAGCCTCAGCTGAGGCAAAAGCATCACATTTATAGAATTTAGAAAAAGTGTGTAAAGAAGACCAAGTTGCAGCCTTACAAATCAGTTCTACAGAGGCCTCATTCTTTAAGGTCCAAAAAGAAGACACCACCCTAGTGAAGTGAGCTATAATTCTCTCAGGAGGCTGCTGTCCAGCAGTCTCATAAGCCACATGAATAACACTTCTCAACCAGAGAAAAAGAGAAGTGGCAGTAGCTTTCTGGCCCTTACGTTTTCCAGAAAAGCAAACAAACAATGCAGAAGACTGACGAAAGTCCTTTGTAGCCTGCAGATAGAATTTAAGAGCCTGCACAACGTCTAAATTGTGCAGCAACCACTCTTTATGAGAAGGAGGATTAGGACAGAGAGAAGGAGCAACAATTTCCTGATTAATATTTGTATCCGTAACAACCTTAAGAAGAAAACCAAACTTAGCACGTAAAACTGCCTTATCTGCATGAAATATGAGCTAAGGAGAATCACACTGCAAAGCTGAGAGTTCAGAAACCCTCCGGGCAGAAGAAATAGCAGTAAGAAACAAAACCTTCTAAGATAATAACTTAATATCTATGGAATGTAAAAGCTCAAATGGAGCCTGCTGCAAAATTTTAAGAACAAAGTTAAGGCTCCAAGGAGGAGCAACTGACTAAAACACAGGCCTGATTCTGACCAAGGCCTGACAAAAGGATTGGACATCCGGCATGTCCGTCAGATGCTTATGCAGCAGAATGGGTTGAGCAGAAATCTGACCCTTGAGGGAACTGACAGATAACCCCTTCCCTAGGCCTTCCTGGAGAAAGATAAGATCCTTGGGATCCTGACCTTACTCCAAGATTATCCTTTAGACTCACACCAATAAGATATATACACCATATGTTATGGTAAATCATTCTAGGGACAGGCTTACAAGCCTGAACCAAGGTCTCTATGACTGAATTGGAAAAACCATGCTTAGCTAAAATTAAGCGTTCAATCCCCAAACAGTCAGTTTCAGAGAAACAAGATTTGGATGAAGGAAGGGCCCCTGAAGCAGAAGGTCCTTCCTGAGCGGCAGTCTCCACAGCGGTAGAGACGACATCTCTACTAGATCTGCATACCAGATGAGGCCACGCAGGAGCTATTAGAATCACTGACACTCTCTCCTGCTTGATCCGAGCGAAGACTCGCGGGAGGAGAGCAAACGGGGAAAGAGATAAGCCAATCTAAAGTTCCTTGGAACTGCCAGATCATCTATCAGAAGGGCTTGAGGATCCCTTGACCTCAACCCTTACTTAGGGAGCTTGGCGTTCTGACGAGATGCCATCAGATCCAATACCAGTAAACCCCATTTGGTTGTAAACCTAGAGAACACCTCCGGATGGAGTTCCCACTCCCCAGGATGGAAAGTAAGTCTGCTCAGAAAAAGCGCTTCCCATGTACATTCCTGGAATGCGGATGGCAGACAGACAACAATTGAAAACCCACTGAACAAGGTAAGGTACTCCGAGTTCCTCCATGGAGGTTGATGTAAACCATTGAGGTGATATTGTCCAACTGGAACCAAGCTAAGAACAACTGAGGCCAAGCCATCAGAGCATTGTAATTCACTCTCAACTCCAAGATGTTAAAGAGGAGAGCAGACATTTCCGATCTATAAACCCTGCACCTTAAAACAAGACCCAGACTGTTTCCCAGCTCAGCAGGATGGCATCCATGGTCACCTCACCCAGGAATGTCTCTAGAAGCATGCGCCCTGAGACAGATTCTCCTGATAAACTACTACGGGAGAGAATCACTTGTTGACTGATCTAGATCAATCTTCTGAGACAGATCCGAATGTTCTCCGTTCTATGGAAAATTACAAAGGTATTGATGTCCATGATAACATCGGACAAATTCCCTCCATATGTTGAGTCACTGAAAAGTGAAGATAAAATCAACTGCAGCTAGATCCAAACTCCCAACCTTCCAGTTGAAAAAATGTTTAAGTCATTTACCGGACCACAAGAGCCGGACAGTAAACTGCAGAGAAAGGAAAAGGAATAGATCTTTGAAAATCTGACCTCTGATAGAATATTTTCCAAGATAGAGAAACTATTAAAGTTTCCAATAAATCACCCTTGTAGATGAAAACAAGGGAACTCTTCTCAAGATTTATTTCCCATCCATGGGAAAGAAAATTGGGCAAGATCTCTTGAAAGAGAGCCTGCTCGAATAAGGATGACACCTGAATAATAAATTGACCAAAAAGTCTTTCTAGGATAACAAGGCTCAGAAACTTGAGAAGATCCCAAATAATGGGAGCAATAAAAACTCATCCTTCAGGTCTATGTCCGTTATGCACAGGCCCTCTTGAACCAAAGGAGAATGGATACTATTTGAAGGTCAGAACCTGAAAAAGATAAATACCTAGATTCCATTCCCTGACTGGGACTGGATCTATCACTCCCAGAGAGGAAGGTCCTGAACCCAGTTCAAGGAATGCCTCTCGACCAGTCTGGAATACAGATACTCTTGATGGAAAAATCTGTCCCTGGAAGGAAATCTTAAATTTGACTTTAAAAGACAAGACTGACCCTGCAGAAAAAGGAAAAACCTTCCATTTAGTCTTACTCTCTTGACGCTTGGTAGAAAAATCTTTTTCCACCCTTAAAGTCAGAGGACAATTCTGCCAGGCCAAGTCCAAACAAGGTCCCATCCTTGAAAAGAAAAACCAGAAGCATTGATTAGGAGGAACATAAAATATTGAACCTGCAACTGCAGGACTATAAAGCCTAGGCTGTACCATTAAGACCCAGGTAGGCTTTTCGGCTGACCAGGTCTCAGCCACAATGCCCGGTGGGCCAGTACAGCAAGTCTAGTAAGACAAGGCATTGCTCTAATTGAACAGTTAACCCTCCAGCTTTTTATCCATGGATCCGGGAAGAACAACTACCCTCCCTAGGGATCGAAGTTCTCTGAGCCATAGCAGAACATCAGAGAAAAGATAAAGTTTACAAAACTTCCAAGGGTTGACAACGACAGGTGATCGATGTCGTCCAAGTAACTAAAACCTCCTTTAAAGTACACAAGGTGTGCAAGCATACATCTGAAGTAGACTACTTCAGTAGCAGATGAAGGAATTCTACTGTCCGAGTCTGAGATTTTTACCTAGCTACCGGCAAATCCCTCACCAGACCAGACTCCTTTCACAAAGAAATCCTAGTCTTATAAATGTTACTAGATTCTTTAGGATTGACGATGACAGGCGTATCAAAGTCGCTACAAATAGCCAAAACCTCCTTTCTCCAACATAGGTGTGTCCGGTCCACGGCGTCATCCTTACTTGTGGGATATTCTCCTCCCCAACAGGAAATGGCAAAGAGCCCAGCAAAGCTAGTCACATGATCCCTCCTAGGCTCCGCCTACCCCAGTCATTCTCTTTGCCGTTGCACAGGCAACATCTCCACGGAGATGGCTAAGAGTTTTTTGGTGTTTAAAAGTTGTTTCCAACAAAAATATTAACCAGGAGATAGTTGTACCTTCTTTGTGCCCGAATCCAGTTTCAAAGAAGGAACGTTTGTTACACAATTTGGACGTAGTCCATGCTCTAAAATTCTATTTAGAGGCCACTAAAGATTTCAGACAAACTTATTCTTTGTTTGTTGTTTATTCTGGTAAAAGGAGAGGTCAAAAAGCAACTTCTACCTCTCTTTCTTTTTGGCTTAAAAGCATTATCCGTTTGGCTTATGAGACTGCCGGACGGCAGCCTCCTGAAAGAATCACAGCTCACTCCACTAGGGCTGTGGCTTCCACATGGGCCTTCAAGAACGAGGCTTCTGTTGACCAGATATGTAAGGCAGCGACTTGGTCTTCACTGCACACTTTTGCCAAATTTTACAAATTTGATACTTTTGCTTCTTCAGAGGCTATTTTTGGGAGAAAGGTTTTGCAAGCCGTGGTGCCTTCCATTTAGGTGACCTGATTTGCTCCCTCCCTTCATCCGTGTCCTAAAGCTTTGGTATTGGTTCCCACAAGTAAGGATGACGCCGTGGACCGGACACACCTATGTTGGAGAAAACAGAATTTATGCTTACCTGATAAATTACTTTCTCCAACGGTGTGTCCGGTCCACGGCCCGCCCTGGTTTTTTTAATCAGGTCTGATGAATTATTTTCTCTAACTACAGTCACCACGGTATCATATGGTTTCTCCTATGCATATTTCCTTCTGTACGTCGGTCGAATGACTGGGGTAGGCGGAGCCTAGGAGGGATCATGTGACCAGCTTTGCTGGGCTCTTTGCCATTTCCTGTTGGGGAGGAGAATATCCCACAAGTAAGGATGACGCCGTGGACCGGACACACCGTTGGAGAAAGTAATTTATCAGGTAAGCATAAATTCTGTTTTTCGTACACAAAGATGTTTAAGCTTAAATCTGAAGGTTACTACTTCAGCATCAAACGAAGGAATTATACTGACCAAATCTGAGATTTCACCCTCAGATACTACTGGTGTATCATCATCACACCTATGAGTAAGGCAACCAGAGCAGTAGCAGGTGGTACAGAAACCTTACTATCTGAATCTCTAATTTTCCTCTTGCGATTTCCCTTAGTATAGGAAAAGCAGATAATGCCACACATACCACAGAGATACCTGGACAGAAAATTCTGCAGGTAAATACACTCCTCCAGGAGATTGAGAGGAACCACAGGGCACTGCATGTGACACCATTGAGGCTTGGGACGAATAAGGAGAAAACTGTGGCATTGCCTGAACAGTATCACCCTGATAGACCTTTGGTTCACCTAAGAAAAAACTAGCTAAGCAAGCAGCACATAACTGCATAGGAGATCAATTTGTGACTTAAAACATAACAATATAAAAACATACGTGATCAAACACAGAATTTACCATGTCGGGGGATCAAAATAAAAAACGAGAAAAATAAAATCCCTTTCTTTTAATATAAAAAAATAAAAAAATGTTGAACATGATACAACTGTTATTTGCTGTCATGACATTAATGTTTTCCATGTCTGGGGAAGAAAATGAGCCTTTTAAAGAGTCTACCTGTCCCTTTAAAAACACTGAAGAAATAATTTGCCAGTACAACCCTTGGATCTTGCTTGAATAAAACCACTTGTATTCCAAATTTCAACTTAAAAACATAGAAGACATTGTCATCCTTCACAAAGACACTTTCTCTAGGTATCAAAGTTTGCTTGTCATTTAGGCTGACGCGTTTCAGCTGTGTGGGCCGTAGTCATAGCAAAATTACTGGCAAACAAACCTTTGAAAACACTGTAATAAAGGACACTGAAACGGCTACTCATAATATGCCTCAAAACCTGGGCATTAAAAACCGGATTGAAAAAATACTAATTCAGCCATTGCCAGGGTTTTTTCCCTGCTTTGTTTGCCATGTGCTGCTGGCAGCCATTTTACTCATTTCTCTTGCTGACTCTGGTGCATACTGCGTGATACTGCTCATTTCCTGCACTTCCTTTTATGGCCAGATTGGTGTACATCATCCGTGTGAGACAGGATGCAGTCTCAGAATTGTGATGTCATCACTTATTATTTAAAAGGCCTCTGTTCAGTATGCTTTGCCCTTGTGTTGTTTCAGACCTGTTTGTGAGAGCTCCTGTGTATTACCTGGCTGTCTGACATCCCTCCTGGTTCCTGATCCTTGGCTTGTTCCTGACTCTGCTGTTCTCCTGGTTCCTGACTCAGCTCGTCTGACTACTCGCTTTGGCTCCTAACTCGGCTTGTCTGACTTCCAGCTCTGGTTTTGATTCCTGGCTTGTTATTTGACTTGTGGACTTATTATTATTTTTTGCTATTAATAAAGGTGTGATTATTTTTGCACTTCTCATCTCAGTCTGATTCCTGGCACCCTGACATTACGCAAGGGCCATGAATCCTGATGGTGCTAATAATCCACCTTTACCTGCCACCATTTCCAGGATGGATGAACAGGATCACCGCTTGGATCAATTTGCATTAGCCCTGCAAAAACTGCTGACTCGCACTGCACATTTGGACCAAAGTGTCCTGCAAGTTATGGCTGCTCCTGTTTCCGCTGCTGCACCTAGTCCTACCAGGAGCATGTCCGATTCTGCACCTCTACCTCAGCGATATGGAGGCGATCCTAATCAGTGCAGAGGGTTTTTGAACCAGGTGGGCATTTACTTTGAGATGTTACCTCAGGCGTTTCCCTCTGACAGAGCTAAGGTGGGATTTCTCATCTCGTTACTCTCTGACACAGCTCTTGCCTGGGCTAATCCTTTGTGGGAGACTAATAAACCTGTGATTTCAAATTACCCTGAATTTGTGGCCTCCTTTCGAAAGGGTATTTGGTGATCCGGCTCGCTCCTCCTCTGCTGCTAAACGACTCATGTTCATTCAGCAAGGTACAAGATCTGTTGCTCAGTATGCCATTGAGTTCCGTACGCTTGCCGCAGAGGTATGTTGAAACAATGAAGCCCTTGTTGCCGCCTCCTTTCATAGGCTCTCTGATGCGATTAAAGATGAAGTTGCTGCCAGAGATTTACCAGAAGATTTTGAGGCATTGATGTCTTTTTTGATCCTAATTGACATCAGACTAAGTGAGAGGTCCTCTTTCAAGGAGCGCTTGCAGAAGCCTCCTGTTCCGTTGTCTCCTACATGTTCATTCCCACCCATGCCTCCCTCTCCTCCCATGCCTCCTGGTCCAGAGTCACCAGGTACTGCTGAGCCGATGCAGTTGGGATTCACACGTCTCTCTGCGGCGGAGAGGGCCTTTAGGAGGAGGGAGGGGCTCTGCCTCTATTGTGGGTTACAGGGCCACCTTTTGAAGTCTTGTCCTACACGGCCGGGAAACGCTCACACCTAAGGACCTGTCAGGGGAAGACCTTGGGTGGTTTATCCTCGCCCCCGGAACCGCTAAAGGAAAAACCTTTGGTCACGGTTGTCCTTTCCTGGGTGGACTCCTCCATAGTCACCCAGGCTCTTGTTAACTCTGGTGCTGCGGGCTATTTCATTGACAGTGCTTTTGTATCAAAGCACTCCATTCCTGTTTTGCCTCGGTCCGTTCAGCTTGCTATTGAGGCCATTGATGGCAGGCCCCTTCAGCCCGCACTCGTTACTCACGAAACTGCTCCGTTGTCCATGGCTGCTGGGGCTCTCCATTTTGAAACCCTCCAGTTCCAGGTGATCAACTCTCTGCATTTTCCGGTTGTTCTGGGATATCCCTGGCTCCAAAAGCACAATCTCAGTCTCGACTGGCGCAGGTCCGAAATTTTGTCGTGGTCTCCACAATGTATTTCCACTTGTCTTCGGAAACCAGTTAAAGTCTTGTGCACTTCTTCGGTATCTCAATTGCCAGGGAAGTACCGAGAGTTCCTAGACGTTTTTGACAAGGTGCGTGCCGGTACGTTGCCTCCTCACCGGTCTTACGATTGTGCCATAGACCTGCAAACCGGAGCCATTCCTCCTCGGGCCGGGTTTAACCTCTGTCTGTTGCGGAGAATTGTGCTATGGAGGAGTATGTTGCCGATGCTCTGTTGCGGGGGATCATTTGCAAATCCTACTCTCCTGCAGGGGCTGGCTTCTTCTTTGTGAAGAAAAAGGGTGGTGAGTTAAGACCATGCATCGATTATAGGGGTCTTAATCATCTTAGCATTAAGAATGCTTACCCTATTCTGCTCATTACGGAACTCTTTGACCGTCTCAAGGGAGCTACGGTCTTTACTAAACTTGATTTGAGAGGAGCGTACAATCTAGTTAGGATCAAGGAGGGCCACGAATGGAAAACAGAATTTAACACCAGGAGCGGGCATTATGAGTATCTTGTAATGCCCTATGGCCTATGTAATGCTCCTGTTGTTTTTCAGGAATTTATTAATGATGTCCTATGAGATATGTTGCAACAGTGTGTTGTGGTGTACTTAGACGACATCCTCATACACTCACCCACACTTGAGGCTCATCGTTCTGATCTTACATGGGTTCTTCAGATACTACGTGACAACGGCCTGTTTTGTAAACTCGAGAAATGTGGGTTCCATCAGACTGAAATAACCTTCCTAGGTTATGTTATCTCCGTTGCAGGGTTCTCCATGGATCCTGACAAGTTATCTGCAGTTCTGCAGTGGCCTCCCACAGTTGGTCTTCGGTCTATTCAAAATTTTTTTGGGTTGGCCAATTACTATAGAAAGTTTATTAAAAAAAATTCTTCCTTGGTCAAACCTATCACAGACATGACCCGTAAAGAGAATGATCCATTTCATTGGTCACCTACTGCCATTAAGGCCTTTGATAGTCTTAAGACTGCCTTTGCTGCCGCTCCAGTTCTAGCTCATCCTAACCCTGTCCTGCCTTTCATTCTTGAGGTCGATGTGTCTGAGACTGGAGTAGGTGCCCTCTTGTCTCAACGTCCTACGCCTGATGGTTCCTTGCATCCGTGTGGTTTCTTCTCTAAGAAATTGTCTCCAGCGGAATGCAATTATGAAATTGGTGACAGGGAATTACTGGTCATAATTTTGTCACTCAAGGAATGGAGGCATCTTCTCGAGGGTACTAGCGTGTCAGTGCTCATTCTTACTGACCACAAGAATTTAACTTATCTTTCTGAAGCAAAACGTTTGTCGCCCCGACAGGCCAGATGGCCGCTATTTTTGTCTCGGTTTAATTATGTGGTCTCCTACTTGCCTGGTAGTAAGAATGTTAGGGCTGATGCCCTTTCTCAACAATTTTCGCCTCTGTCCAAGGAGGAGTCTGTACCTACTCCAGTTATACCTCCTGACCATATTTTGGCTACCATACGTACTAATTTGACTTCTCCCTTGGGGGAGGAGATCCTGGCTGCACAAACCAATGCACCTCCTGAGAAACCTAGTGGTAAGTGTTTTGTTCCTGAGAATCTTCGAACTAAACTTTTGCACACTTACACTATCCTAAAGTCACAGGTCACCCAGGCAAGAACCAAATGATTTGGTCTGTTACTCTACAATTCTGGTGGCCAGGTCTTCGTTCTGATGTTGCTGCGTGTGTTGCCTCCTGCTCAGTTTGTGCACAGAATAAGACTCCTCAACGTCTTCCTGTGGGTCTTCTTCAACCTATTGCTAATGGTGAGCATCCTTGGACACATCTTTCCATGGACTTCATTGTCGAGCTCCCTGTTTCCAATGGCAATACTGTTATCCTTATGGTGGTTGACTGTTTTTCTAAAATGTAACATTGCATTCCCTTGATGAAGTTGCCTACCGCTCAGGAGCTTGCTTCAATTTTTGCCCAGGAGGTCTTCCGTTTACATAGGTTATCCAAGGAGATAGTGTCGGACCAGGGTAGCCAGTTTGTCTCCAGAGTTTGGTGTTCATTTTGTGCTCAAATGGGGATCCAGCTTTCCTTCTCCTCTGCATATCATCCTCAATCCAATGGGGCTGCAGAACGGTCTAATCAAGCTCTGGAACAGTTCCTGCGTTGCTATGTCTCAGATCACCACAATAATTGGTCTGAACTGTTACCTTGAGCAGAGTTAGCTCGTATTAGTGCTATTAATGCTTCCTCCAAGTTATCCCCGTTCATGGCGAATTATGGGTTTCAACAATCCTTGTTGCCCGATTCATTCATGTTTCAGGGTATTCTGGCTTTAGAGGAGCATCTCCGGCAACTCCGTTCCACATGGGTGCAGATTCAGGATTGCCTTCATTGTTCTATGCAGTGCTAAAAGTTACAGGCTGATCATAGGCGTCTGCCCGCGCCTTCCTACCAGGTTGGTGAGAGTTTGGCTGTCCTCCCACAACTTGAACCTTTGTGTGCCTTCCAATAAACTGGCTCCCCGTTATGTTGGTCCTTTTCGATTACTTTGACGGGTCAATCCTGTGGCCTACGATCTTGACCTTCCTCCTGCAATGCCCATCTCCAATGTTTTTCCTGTCTCCCTCTTGAAACCATTGGTTTGTAATTAGTTTACCACTGTGTTGCCTCATCCCCGTCCTATCTTTGTTGACAACCATGAGGAGGTATGAGGTCAGCAGCATTATTGACTCTCGTATGTCCAGGGGCCGCGTACAGTATTTGGTTCACTGGAGGGGCTATGGTCCGGAGGAACGTTCATGG
Organism: Bombina bombina; assembly: GCF_027579735.1. Classification (NCBI taxonomy): domain Eukaryota; kingdom Metazoa; phylum Chordata; class Amphibia; order Anura; family Bombinatoridae; genus Bombina; species Bombina bombina. Next base: position 26,701,516 of record NC_069504.1, read on the forward strand.
GTTCCCTCCTCTGATGTTCATGCTCCCGCCCTCCTCCATGTCTTCTATGCCCGTTTCTCCAATAAGCCTTTTGTCCTCCAACGGGGGAGGGGTCATTGAGTGGAGGGTACTGTCAGGGTTTTTTCCCTGCTTTGTTTGCCATGTGCTGCTGGCAGCCATTTTACTCACTTCTCTTGCTGACTCTGGTGTATACTGTGTGATGCTGCTCATTTCCTGCACTTCCTTTTATGACCAGACTGGTGTACATTATCCGTGTGAGACAGGATGCAGTCTCAGAATTGTGATGTCATCACATATTATTTAAAGGGCCTCTGTTCAGTATGTTTTGCCATTGCGTTGTCTCAGACCTGTTTGTTAGAGCTCCTGTGTATTACCTGGCTGTCTGACGTCCCTCCTGATTCCTGATCCTTGGCTTGTTCCTGACTCTGCTGTTCTCCTTGTTCCTGACTCGGCTTGTCTGACTACTGCCTTTGGCTCCTGACTCGGCTCGTCTGACTTCCAGCTCTGGTTTTGATTCCTGGCTTGTTATTTGACTTGTGGACTTTTTATTATTGTTTGCTATTGATAAAGGTGTGATTAATTTTGCACTTCTCGTCTCAGTCGGATTCCTGGCACCCTGACAGCCATCTCTTTCATTAAATAATATACAGGGAATGGTAATAATCCACTGCTCTATCATAGTATTAATAGATTAACTTAGGCTACCTATATTACAGTTGTCTGCAACACGGCAGAGCTCTCTGTCGATCGTAAACTATTAATATAAACAGGCGCCAATCCGCTGGCTCAAACTAAAGCGGAGAATCAGGTCACAAGACATTACTGAGCCGTAATGACCTCAAGCACATGCTTGCAAGTAAAAAAACTGAAACAAAGCAGCGTCCTTCCCGCCACGCAATGTGCAATGACGGAGACCGATAGATCTGGAGTGTCAATCTTCCCAAACACACTTCACATAAGAGACATGATCTCAAAACTGCGAGCCTCAGCAGTATTATAAGTATGAGCACAAACACCAATCACATGAAAACTTCACAAACTCACAGCAAACCGCTAAAATTTTTGATAGACAGTTCCCATAAGCACGATTGTGCATATTCAAAAACCTGCTTAGCTGAGCCCAAAGTAAAAAATAAGGGATAAACTTAATTATCAATAAAAGTTTAAACCCCAGCCTCAGTGTCACATGTATGCCTGCCCACTGCCATAAACTGATCCTGAACCCAGGATTCTAGTCCCATATAAAAAAATAGCATTTTTGGGTAGCTTCCCATCTAAACCCCTACATTGCCAGCCTCCTAGCCCCAGAAGACAAAAGGCACTTACCTGCACATCCAGCTGTCTGGCAGGAGGATAGCTACCTGACATGAGGGTAAGCCACTCCTCACAGAGACCTAGGATAGAAGAAATGAACAGAGTAACCCTACTCTGGTTTTTTGTTACAAGGGCAGCAACTTGTTAGGAAAACGCAGTGAGGCCCACCTCACAAGTTCTTAACTGCTTGAAAGCTACCACTTCCCTACTAACGTGGAGTACAGCTAGACCCTCTCAAACTAGGAAAGATCAGAGCAAGCCTGCCCTGGCTTTCAAAATAATAAAATCTTGATTGAAGAATTCAGACACCAAAACTTCACCTCCTCCTTGCACCGAAGGCAAAGAGAATGACTGGGGATTGTGGGAAGGGAAGTGATACTTAAACAGCTTTGCTGTGGTGCTCTTTGCCTCCTTCTGCTGGCCAGGAGTGATATTCCCAACAGTAATTGATTATTCCGTGGACTCACTGTGTCTTAAGAAAGAAAGTATATTATTATAACTGTGTTAGTTGTGCAAAACTGGGGAATAGGTAATAGAGGAATTATCTATCTTTATAAATAACAATTCGGGTGTTGACTGTCCCTTTTAAAGTGTAGGGAAACTAAGATAAATAGGTTATAGTTCCTTTTGAATTATTTGGAATGCAAGAGAACCTGACAAAGGGTCTGAACTCAGCTAAAGTCCGGCTCAGGATACGCAATAGTCCAGTGATACGTGCGTATGCAGCTCTAAAAGGGACAGTCTACACCAGAATTTTTATTGTTTTAAAAGATAGATAATCCCTTTATTACCCCTTCCCCAGTTTTGCATAACCAACACAGCTATATTAATATACTTTTAACCTCTGTGATTACCTTGCATCTAAGCCTCTGCAAACTGCCCCCTTATTTCAGTTCTTTTGACAGACTTGCAGCTTAGCCAATCAGTGCCTGCTCCCAGATAACTTCACGTGCACGAGCACAGTGTTATCTATATGAAATACGTGAACTAACACCCTCTAGTGGTGAAAAACTGTTAAAATGCATTCTGAAAAGAGGCGGCCTTCAAGGTCTAAGAAATTAGCATATGAACCTCCTAGGTTAAGCTTTCAACTAAGAATACCAAGAGAACAAAATAAAATTGGTAATAAAAGTAAATTGGAAAATTGTTTAAAATTACATGCCCTATCTGAATCATGAAAGTTTTTTTTGGCCTAGACTGTCCCTTTAAATGACTCACCATGTCCTACATTCAGATGTCTCTCCTATGAGGGTTTTTAGCTAAATGTTTATTTTGCACTAAAATGTCCATTTAACGGGACAAGCTACTCAAGATAAATGTATCTGATGCAAATGTGAAAAACAAAAAGGTTTATGATCTATACCTGCCTGGTTTTTCTTTATTCAAAATAAAGATCAACTCACTAAGGCCTAGATTTGGAGTTCGGCGGTAGCCGTCAAAACCAGCGTTAGAGGCTCCTAACGCTGGTTTTGGCCGCCCGCTGGTATTTGGAGTCAGTGATTAAAGGGTCTAACGCTCACTTTTCAGCCGCGACTTTTCCATACCGCAGATCCCCCTACGCCATTTGCGTATCCTATCTTTTCAATGGGATCTTTCTAACGCCGGTATTTAGAGTCGTTTCTGAAGTGAGCGTTAGAGCTCTAACGACAAAATTCCAGCCGCCTGAAAATAGCAGGAGTTAAGAGCTTTCTGGCTAACGCCGGTTCATAAAGCTCTTAACTACTGTACCCTAAAGTACACTAACACCCATAAACTACCTATGTACCCCTAAACCGAGCTCCCCCCACATCGCTGCCACTCGATTAAAATTTTTAACCCCTAATCTGCCGACCGCCACCTACGTTATACTTATGTACCCTTAATCTGCTGCCCCTAACCCCGCCGACCCCTGTATTACATTTATTAACCCCTAACCTGCCCCCCACAACGTCGCCGCCAGCTACTTAAAATAATTAACCCCTAATCTTCTGACCGCAAAGCGCCGCCACCTACGTTATCCCTATGTACCCCTAATCTGCTACCCCTAACACCGCCGACCCCTATATTATATTTATTAACCCCTAATCTGCCCCCCTCAACGTCGCCGACACCTGCCTACACTTATTAACCCCTAATCTGCCGAGCGGACCTGAGCGCTGCTATAATAAAGTTATTAACCCCTAACCCGCCTCACTAACCCTATCATAAATAGTATTAACCCCTAATCTGCCCTCCCTAACATCGCCGACACCTACCTTCAATTATTAACCCCTAATCTGACGACCGGAGCTCACCGCTATTCTAATAAATTGATTAACCCCTAAAGCTAAGTCTAACCCTAACACTAACACCCCCCTAACTTAAATATAATTTAAATCTAACGAAATTAATTAACTCTTATTAAATAAATGATTCCTATTTAAAGCTAAATACTTACCTGTAAAATAAATCCTAATATAGCTACAATATAAATTATAATTATATTGTAGCTATTTTAGGATTAATATTTATTTTACAGGCAACTTGGTATTTATTTTAACTAGGTACAATAGCTATTAAATAGTTAAGAACTATTTAATAGCTACCTAGTTAAAATAATAACAAATTTACCTGTAAAATAAATCCTAACCTAAGATATAATTAAACCTAACACTACCCTATCAATAAAATAATTAAATAAACTACCTACAATTACCTACAATTAACCTAACACTACACTATCAATAAATTAATTAAACACAATTCCTACAAATAAATACAATTAAATAAACTAGCTAAAGTACAAAAAATAAAAAAGAACTAAGTTACAAAAAATAAAAAAATATTTACAAACATAAGAAAAATATTACAACAATTTTAAACTAATTACACCTACTCTAAGCCCCCTAATAAAATAACAAAGCCCCCCAAAATAAAAAATTCCCTACCCTATTCTAAATTAAAAAAGTTACAAGCTCTTTTACCTTACCAGCCCTGAACAGGGCCCTTTGCGGGGCATGCCCCAAGAATTTCAGCTCTTTTGCCTGTAAAAGAATAAATACAATACCCCCCCCAACATTACAACCCACCACCCACATACCCCTAATCTAACCCAAACCCCCCTTAAATAAACCTAACACTAAGCCCCTGAAGATCTTCCTACCTTGTCTTCACCATCCAGGTTCACCGATCCGTCCTGAAGAGCTCCTCCGATGTCCTGATCCAAGCCCAAGCGGGGGGCTGAAGAGGTCCATGATCCGGTCAAAGTCTTCATCCAAGCGGGGCAGAAGAGGATCTTCCATCCGATTGAAGTCATCATCCAGGCGGCATCTTCTATGGTCTTCCATCCGGAGCGAAGCGGCAGGATCCTGAAGACCTCCAGCGCGGAACATCCATCCGGACCGACGACTGAACGACGAATGACTGTTCCTTTAAGGGACGTCATCCAAGATGGCGTCCCTCGAATTCCGATTGGCTGATAGGATTCTATCAGCCAATCGGAATTAAGTTAGGAATTTTCTGATTGGCTGATGGAATCAGCCAATCAGAATCTAGTTCAATCCGATTGGCTGATCCAATCAGCCAATCAGATTGAGCTCGCATTCTATTGGCTGTTCCGATCAGGTTAGGATTTCTTTTACAGGTAAATTTGTAATTATTTTAACTATTTTAGCTATTAAATAGTTCTTAACTATTTAATAGCTATTGTACATGGTTAAAATAAATACAAAATTACCTGTAAAATAAATATTAATCCTAAAATAGCTATAATATAATTATAATTTATATTGTAGCTATATTAGGATTTATTTTACAGGTAAGTATTTAGCTTTAAATTGGAATAAATTATTTAATAAGAGTTAATTAATTTCGTTAGATTTAAATTATATTTAACTTAGGGGGGTGTTAGTGTTAGGGTTAGACTTAGCTTTAGGGGTTAATACATTTATTAGAATAGCGGTGAGCTCCAGTCGGCAGATTAGGGGTTAATGTTTGAAGTTAGGTGTCGGTGATGTTAGGGAGGGCAGATTAGGGGTTAATACTATTTATGATAGGGTTAGTGAGGCGGATTAGGGGTTAATAACTTTATTATAGTAGCGCTCAGGTCCGGTCGGCAGATTAGTGGTTAATAAGTGTAGGCAGGTGTCGGCGACGTTGTGGGGGGCAGATTAGGGGTTAATAAATATAACATAGGGGTCGGCGGTGTTAGGGGCAGCAGATTAGGGGTATATAGGGATAACGTAGGTTGCGGCGGTTTACGGAGCGGCAGATTAGGGTTTAAAAAAAAATGCAGGGGTCAGCGATAGCGGGGGCGGCAGATTAGGGGTTAATAAGTGTAAGGTTAGGGTGTTTAGACTCGGGGTACATGTTAGAGTGTTAGGTGCAGACGTAGGAAGTGTTTCCCATAGGAAACAATGGGGCTGCGTTAGGAGCTGAACGCTGCTTTTTTGCAGGTGTTAGGTTTTTTTTCAGCTCAAACAGTTCCATTGTTTCCTATGGGAGAATCGTGCACGAGCACGTTTTTGAGGCTGGCCGCGTCCGTAAGCACCGCTGGTATCGAGAGTTGCATTTGCGGTACAAATGCTCTACGCTCCTTTTTTGGAGCCTAACGCAGCATTTGTTTGAACTCTCGATACCAGAGTTAAATTTATGGTGCGGCCAGAAAAAAGCCCGCGGAGCGTTAACAGCCCTTTTACCGCCGAACTCCAAATCTAGGCCTAAATCAACTATTCAATGAGCAGTTACCATCCAACTTCTGCTGTACCTGTCATCTCCAAGGTGTAAAAAACACAGCATCAGTTTGCGCTATTGTGATCTTGAGAGATTTCATGTTAAACTTCCTTAAAAGGAAAAGAAAAATAAAGTTACTGTGTCTACATATGTTTAATAAATGCTACAAATACGTGGCTCCTGAGGAAACTTTAAAAGGTAAAATATTTTTTTGTTCATGTGATATTTGCTACATGTACTATCGATACAGGCATTTACATCAACATTCCCTTTTCAAAAATATATAGGACGTTAGGCTACAGTACAGCCAAAGATGGCAGCACAATACCTACAATACAACCTGACCAGCTGTGTGCATATAAACCAGGCGGATACACTGGAACAGAGTTGTTTACTTGGTTACCCAAGGGCCCTTCTTCAATAACACAATAATATGTATCATTACTGTACCCAGCACACAAGCATGTACGTCTGTAGCACCAGAGGGTAGATCAGTACTGTCTGATATCATTTAGCTACTTCAGTAACACTATTGTGTATCATTACTGTACCCAGCACACAAGCATGTACGTCTGTAGCACTAGAGAGTAGATCAGTACTGTCTGATATCATTTAGCTACTTCAGTAACACTAATGTGTATCATTACTGTACCCAGCACACAAGCATGTACGTCTGTAGCACCAGAGGTTAGATTAGTACTGTCTGATATCATTTAGCTACTTCAGTAACACTGTGTATCATTACTGTACCCAGCACACAAGCATGTACGTCTGTAGCACCAGAGGGTAGATCAGTACTGTCTGATATCATTTAGCTACTTCAGTAACACTAATGTGTATCATTACTGTACCCAGCACACAAGCATGTACGTCTGTAGCACCAGAGGGTAGATCAGTACTGTCTGATATCATTTAGCTACTTCAGTAACACTAATGTGTATCATTACTGTACCCAGCACACAAGCATGTACGTCTGTAGCACCAGAGGTTAGATTAGTACTGTCTGATATCATTTAGCTACTTCAGTAACACTAATGTGTATCATTACTGTACCCAGCACACAAGCATGTACGTCTGTAGCACCAGAGGTTAGATTAGTACTGTCTGATATCATTTAGCTACTTCAGTAACACTAATGTGTATCATTACTGTACCCAGCACACAAGCATGTACGTCTGTAGCACCAGAGGGTAGATCAGTACTGTCTGATATCATTTAGCTACTTCAGTAACACTAATCTGTATCATTACTGTACCCAGCACACAAGCATGTACGTCTGTAGCACCAGAGGGTAGATCAGTACTGTCTGATATCATTTAGCTACTTCAGTAACACTGTATCATTACTGTACCCAGCACACAAGCATGTACGTCTGTAGCACCAGAGGGTAGATCAGTACTGTCTGATATCATTTAGCTTCTTCAGTAACACTAATGTGTATCATTACTGTACCCAGCACACAAGCATGTATGTCTGTAGCACCAGAGGGTAGATCAGTACTGTCTGATATCATTTAGCTACTTCAGTAACACTAATGTGTATCATTACTGTACCCAGCACACAAGCATGTACGTCTGTAGCACTAGAGAGTAGATCAGTACTGTCTGATATCATTTAGCTACTTCAGTAACACTAATGTGTATCATTACTGTACCCAGCACACAAGCATGTACGTCTGTAGCACCAGAGGTTAGATTAGTACTGTCTGATATCATTTAGCTACTTCAGTAACACTAATGTGTATCATTACTGTACCCAGCACACAAGCATGTACGTCTGTAGCAGCAGAGGTTAGATCAGTACTGTCTGATATCATTTAGCTACTTCAGTAACACTAATGTGTATCATTACTGTACCCAGCACACAAGCATGTACGTCTGTAGCACTAGAGGGTAGATCAGTACTGTCTGATATCATTTAGCTACTTCAGTAACACTAATGTGTATCATTACTGTACCCAGCACACAAGCATGTACGTCTGTAGCACTAGAGGGTAGATCAGTACTGTCTGATATCATTTAGCTACTTCAGTAACACTAATGTGTATCATTACTGTACCCAGCACACAAGCATGTACGTCTGTAGCACCAGAGGGTAGATCAGTACTGTCTGATATCATTTAGCTACTTCAGTAACACTAATGTGTATCATTACTGTACCCAGCACACAAGCATGTACGTCTGTAGCACCAGAGGGTAGATCAGTACTGTCTGATATCATTTAGCTACTTCAGTAACACTAATGTGTATCATTACTGTACCCAGCACACAAGCATGTACGTCTGTAGCACCAGAGGGTAGATCAGTACTGTCTGATATCATTTAGCTACTTCAGTAACACTGTGTATCATTACTGTACCCAGCACACAAGCATGTACGTCTGTAGCACCAGAGGGTAGATCAGTACTGTCTGATATCATTTAGCTACTTCAGTAACACTAATGTGTATCATTACTGTACCCAGCACACAAGCATGTACGTCTGTAGCAGCAGAGGGTAGATCAGTACTGTCTGATATCATTTAGCTACTTCAGTAACACTAATGTGTATCATTACTGTACCCAGCACACAAGCATGTACGTCTGTAGCACTAGAGGGTAGATCAGTACTGTCTGATATCATTTAGCTACTTCAGTAACACTAATGTGTATCATTACTGTACCCAGCACACAAGCATGTACGTCTGTAGCACCAGAGGGTAGATCAGTACTGTCTGATATCATTTAGCTACTTCAGTAACACTAATGTGTATCATTACTGTACCCAGCACACAAGCATGTACGTCTGTAGCACCAGAGGGTAGATCAGTAGTGTCTGATATCATTTAGCTACTTCAGTAACACTAATGTGTATCATTACTGTACACAGCACACAAGCATGTACGTCTGTAGCACTAGAGGGTAGATCAGTACTGTCTGATATTATTTAGCTACTTCAGTAACACTAATGTGTATCATTACTGTACCCAGCACACAAGCATGTACGTCTGTAGCACCAGAGGGTAGATCAGTACTGTCTGATATCATTTAGCTACTTCAGTAACACTAATGTGTATCATTACTGTACCCAGCACACAAGCATGTACGTCTGTAGCACCAGAGGGTAGATCAGTACTGTCTGATATCATTTAGCTACTTCAGTAACACTGTATCATTACTGTACCCAGCACACAAGCATGTACGTCTGTAGCACCAGAGGGTAGATCAGTACTGTCTGATATCATTTAGCTACTTCAGTAACACTAATGTGTATCATTACTGTACCCAGCACACAAGCATGTACGTCTGTAGCACCAGAGAGTAGATCAGTACTGTCTGATATCATTTAGCTACTTCAGTAACACTAATGTGTATCATTACTGTACCCAGCACACAAGCATGTACGTCTGTAGCACCAGAGGGTAGATCAGTACTGTCTGATATCATTTAGCTACTTCAGTAACACTAATGTGTATCATTACTGTACCCAGCACACAAGCATGCACGTCTGTAGCACCAGAGGGTAGATCAGTACTGTCTGATATCATTTAGCTACTTCAGTAACACTGTGTATCATTACTGTACCCAGCACACAAGCATGTACGTCTGTAGCACCAGAGGGTAGATCAGTACTGTCTGATATCATTTAGCTACTTCAGTAACACTGTGTATCATTACTGTACCCAGCACACAAGCATGTACGTCTGTAGCACCAGAGGGTAGATCAGTACTGTCTGATATCATTTAGCTACTTCAGTAACACTAATGTGTATCATTACTGTACCCAGCACACAAGCATGTACGTCTGTAGCACCAGAGGGTAGATCAGTACTGTCTGATATCATTTAGCTACTTCAGTAACACTAATGTGTATCATTACTGTACCCAGCACACAAGCATGTACGTCTGTAGCACCAGAGGGTAGATCAGTACTGTCTGATATCATTTAGCTACTTCAGTAACACTAATGTGTATCATTACTGTACCCAGCACACAAGCATGTACGTCTGTAGCACTAGAGGGTAGATCAGTACTGTCTGATATCATTTAGCTACTTCAGTAACACTAATGTGTATCATTACTGTACCCAGCACACAAGCATGTACGTCTGTAGCACCAGAAGGGTAGATCAGTACTGTCTGATATCATTTAGCTACTTCAGTAACACTAATGTGTATCATTACTGTACCCAGCACACAAGCATGTACGTCTGTAGCACCAGAGGGTAGATCAGTACTGTCTGATATCATTTAGCTACTTCAGTAACACTAATGTGTATCATTACTGTACCCAGCACACAAGCATGTACGTCTGTAGCACCAGAGGGTAGATCAGTACTGTCTGATATCATTTAGCTACTTCAGTAACACTGTATCATTACTGTACCCAGCACACAAGCATGTACGTCTGTAGCACCAGAGGGTAGATCAGTACTGTCTGATATCATTTAGCTACTTCAGTAACACTAATGTGTATCATTACTGTACCCAGCACACAAGCATGTACGTCTGTAGCACCAGAGGGTAGATCAGTATTGTCTGTTATCATTTAGCTACTTCAGTAACACTAATGTGTATCATTACTGTACCCAGCACACAAGCATGTACGTCTGTAGCACTGGAGGGTAGATCAGTACTGTCTGATATCATTTAGCTACTTCAGTAACACTAATGTGTATCATTACTGTACCCAGCACACAAGCATGTACGTCTGTAGCACCAGAGGGTAGATCAGTAGTGTCTGATATCATTTAGCTACTTCAGTAACACTAATGTGTATCATTACTGTACCCAGCACACAAGCATGTACGTCTGTAGCACCAGAGGGTAGATCAGTACTGTCTGATATCATTTAGCTACTTCAGTAACACTGTATCATTACTGTACCCAGCACACAAGCATGTACGTCTGTAGCACCAGAGGGTAGATCAGTACTGTCTGATATCATTTAGCTACTTCAGTAACACTAATGTGTATCATTACTGTACCCAGCACACAAGCATGTACGTCTGTAGCACCAGAAGGTAGATCAGTACTGTCTGATATCATTTAGCTACTTCAGTAACACTAATGTGTATCATTACTGTACCCAGCACACAAGCATGTACGTCTGTAGCACCAGAGGGTAGATCAGTACTGTCTGATATCATTTAGCTACTTCAGTAACACTAATGTGTATCATTACTGTACCCAGCACACAAGCATGTAAGTCTGTAGCAGCAGAGGGTAGATCAGTACTGTCTGATATCATTTAGCTACTTCAGTAACACTGTGTATCATTACTGTACCCAGCACACAAGCATGTACGTCTGTAGCACCAGAGGGTAGATCAGTACTGTCTGATATCATTTAGCTACTTCAGTAACACTAATGTGTATCATTACTGTACCCAGCGCACAAGCATGTACGTCTGTAGCACCAGAAGGTAGATCAGTACTGTCTGATATCATTTAGCTACATCAGTAACACTAATGTGTATCATTACTGTACCCAGCACACAAGCATGTACGTCTGTAGCACTAGAGGGTAGATCAGTACTGTCTGATATCATTTAGCTACTTCAGTAACACTAATGTGTATCATTACTGTACCCAGCACACAAGCATGTACGTCTGTAGCACCAGAGGGTAGATCAGTACTGTCTGATATCATTTAGCTACTTCAGTAACACTAATGTGTATCATTACTGTACCCAGCACACAAGCATGTACGTCTGTAGCACCAGAGGGTAGATCAGTACTGTCTGATATCATTTAGCTACTTCAGTAACACTGTATCATTACTGTACCCAGCACACAAGCATGTACGTCTGTAGCACCAGAGGGTAGATCAGTACTGTCTGATATCATTTAGCTACTTCAGTAACACTGTATCATTACTGTACCCAGCACACAAGCATGTACGTCTGTAGCACTAGACGGTAGATCAGTACTGTCTGATATCATTTAGCTACTTCAGTAACACTGTATCATTACTGTACCCAGCACACAAGCATGTACGTCTGTAGCACCAGAGGGTAGATCAGTACTGTCTGATATCATTTAGCTACTTCAGTAACACTAATGTGTATCATTACTGTACCCAGCACACAAGCATGTACGTCTGTAGCACCAGAGGGTAGATCAGTACTGTCTGATATCATTTAGCTACTTCAGTAACACTAATGTGTATCATTACTGTACCCAGCACACAAGCATGTACGTCTGTAGCACCAGAGGGTAGATCAGTACTGTCTGATATCATTTAGCTACTTCAGTAACACTAATGTGTATCATTACTGTACCCAGCACACAAGCATGTACGTCTGTAGCACTAGAGAGTAGATCAGTACTGTCTGATATCATTTAGCTACTTCAGTAACACTAATGTGTATCATTACTGTACCCAGCACACAAGCATGTACGTCTGTAGCACCAGAGGGTAGATCAGTACTGTCTGATTTCATTTAGCTACTTCAGTAACACTAATGTGTATCATTACTGTACCCAGCACACAAGCATGTACGTCTGTAGCACTAGAGGTTAGATCAGTACTGTCTGATATCATTTAGCTACTTCAGTAACACTAATGTGTATCATTACTGTACCCAGCACACAAGCATGTACGTCTGTAGCACCAGAGGGTAGATCAGTACTGTCTGATATCATTTAGCTACTTCAGTAACACTAATGTGTATCATTACTGTACCCAGCACACAAGCATGTACGTCTGTAGCACCAGAGGGTAGATCAGTACTGTCTGATATCATTTAGCTACTTCAGTAACACTAATGTGTATCATTACTGTACCCAGCACACAAGCATGTACGTCTGTAGCACCAGAGAGTAGATCAGTACTGTCTGATATCATTTAGCTACTTCAGTAACACTAATCTGTATCATTACTGTACCCAGCACACAAGCATGTACATCTGTAGCACCAGAGGGTAGATCAGTACTGTCTGATATCATTTAGCTACTTCAGTAACACTAATGTGTATCATTACTGTACCCAGCACACAAGCATGTACGTCTGTAGCACTAGAGGGTAGATCAGTACTGTCTGATATCATTTAGCTACTTCAGTAATACTAATGTGTATCATTACTGTACCCAGCACACAAGCATGTACGTCTGTAGCACTAGAGGGTAGATCAGTACTGTCTGATATAATTTAGCTACTTCAGTAACACTGTATCATTACTGTACCCAGCACACAAGCATGTACGTCTGTAGCACCAGAGGGTAGATCAGTACTGTCTGATATCATTTAGCTACTTCAGTAACACTAATGTGTATCATTACTGTACCCAGCACACAAGCATGTACGTCTGTAGCACCAGAGGGTAGATCAGTACTGTCTGATATCATTTAGCTACTTCAGTAACACTAATGTGTATCATTACTGTACCCAGCACACAAGCATGTATGTCTGTAGCATCAGAGGGTAGATCAGTACTGTCTGATATCATTTAGCTACTTCAGTAACACTGTGTATCATTACTGTACCCAGCACACAAGCATGTACGTCTGTAGCACTAGAGGGTAGATCAGTACTGTCTGATATCATTTAGCTACTTCAGTAACACTAATGTGTATCATTACTGTACCCAGCACACAAGCATGTACGTCTGTAGCACCAGAGGGTAGATCAGTACTGTCTGATATCATTTAGCTACTTCAGTAACACTAATGTGTATCATTACTGTACCCAGCACACAAGCATGTACGTCTGTAGCACCAGAGGGTAGATCAGTACTGTCTGATATCATTTAGCTAATTCAGTAACACTAATGTGTATCATTACTGTACCCAGCACACAAGCATGTATGTCTGTAGCAGCAGAGGGTAGATCAGTACTGTCTGATATCATTTAGCTACTTCAGTAACACTAATGTGTATCATTACTGTACCCAGCACACAAGCATGTACATCTGTAGCACCAGAGGGTAGATCAGTATTGTCTGATATCATTTAGCTACTTCAGTAACACTAATGTGTATCATTACTGTACCCAGCACACAAGCATGTACGTCTGTAGCACCAGAGGGTAGATCAGTACTGTCTGATATCATTTAGCTACTTCAGTAACACTAATGTGTATCATTACTGTACCCAGCACACAAGCATGTACGTCTGTAGCACCAGAGGGTAGATCAGTACTGTCTGATATCATTTAGCTACTTCAGTAACACTAATGTGTATCATTACTGTACCCAGCACACAAGCATGTACGTCTGTAGCACCAGAGGGTAGATTAGTACTGTCTGATATCATTTAGCTACTTCAGTAACACTAATGTGTATCATTACTGTACCCAGCACACAAGCATGTACGTCTGTAGCACCAGAGGGTAGATCAGTACTGTCTGATATCATTTAGCTACTTCAGTAACACTGTGTATCATTACTGTACCCAGCACACAAGCATGTACGTCTGTAGCACCAGAGGGTAGATCAGTACTGTCTGATATCATTTAGCTACTTCAGTAACACTAATGTGTATCATTACTGTACCCAGCACACAAGCATGTACGTCTGTAGCACCAGAGGGTAGATCAGTACTGTCTGATATCATTTAGCTACTTCAGTAACACTAATGTGTATCATTACTGTACCCAGCACACAAGCATGTACGTCTGTAGCACCAGAGGGTAGATCAGTATTGTCTCAGGAGTACAGTTACTGGCATCTGCGGTGTGCTGGGGCACTGAGCCTGCTGTCCCATTCAGGTGAAGCTTATAGACTATTATAAATAGCTTTTATTGGGCTGGCGTGAGGCTTATTTAAAATAAAATAAGAACAGACATTGCAGAAACCCACGTGGGAACAGGCGATTCCGTTTATATCACAGGCTGAGGGGAATCTTTTATTTAACGGAAAATTTGCCTCTTATCACCCCAGTATTGTGCTCTGTTACGGTACCAACAGGATACCAAGGGTTAATACCAGATGGAAGATGCCCTGAATGTGAGATCAGCAACTCACAACCCAGCGAATTCCCCCCTCAAACATGAGACCAGGCTCCACATTGAAGGTTAAAACAGAATGCACTTTATTGAAGGCTATATGCCCAGTATTTATGCAGGTCTGATCCCAGATGGGGGGTTGAAAGAATATTGTACATTAGATAGAGGGAAAACGCCCTTTGACATGCCACAATAGAATTACATTACTTAAGCAGATAAACAAGTTAAACACAAGACACACTTGAGCCTTTCTTATCACTTGGGCGTCTGCTCTCTGGATGGGATTAAACAATGTGAATGTTTATCACTTAAACTTAATTACAACACACAATAGCTGATGCCAGCAACCTTGTATTTAGAAAATAGCTTCTTAAAGCTGAACAAAGTTAACTCTTTCAGTACTGACAGAAGGGTCTGTCACATGGCTCCCCCCCTGGTGGAACACTCCGGCAGACCCGGCTTGACCCTTTGCCGGGTCAACTTGGGGATGACCGGACTAGGAGGTGGTAGGCATGTCAGTTTGCCGGGACAAGCCATCTGCATTCCCGTTTAGCTTACCGGGCCGGTAGCTGATGGTGAAGTTATAGGGTTGGAGGGCTAAACTCCACCGCAGCAATCTACCATTGTCTCCTGAGACCCGGTTAAGCCAGACTAAGGGATTGTGGTCCGTTATGAGGGAAAATTCCTGTCCGTATAGAGAAGGGTTCAACTTCTTCAGTGCCCAGACCAGGGCTAAACATTCCTTCTCTACTGCCGCATAACTTACTTCCCGAGGTAACAACTTTCTGCTTAGGTATGCGACAGGGTGCTCTCCTCCATCCTTCCCGACTTGACTCAGCACAGCCCCCAGTCCATACATGGAAGCATCTGTATGAATGAGAAAATGTTTGTTAGGGACTGGGGCAGCCAAGACAGGGGCATTCACAAGAGCCTGCTTCAGTGCCTGAAACGCGGCTTCACAAGCTGGAGACCACAGGACCTGTTTGGGGAGGTTCTTTTTAGTCAGGTCAGTCAGGGGCTTGGCGATAGTACTGTAGTCTGGGACAAAACGTCGGTAATACCCGGCCGTCCCCAGGAAGGCTAGCACTTGGGTCTTAGTGATAGGTGTGGGCCAGTTAGCCACAGCCTCTACCTTGGCTGGCTCCGGGTCTCTGGCTCCCACACCCCAATCGGTGACCCAAGTACTGTACTTCAGCCATACCTAGATGGCACTTGTCTGGTTTCAAGGTCAGGCTAGCGGCCCGAATCTTGTCCAGAACCACCCCTACATGGATAAGGTGTTCTTCCCAGGACTCACTGTAAACCGCAATGTCGTCCAGGTATGCACAAGCAAATTCCTGGAAGCCATCGAGGAGTCTATCCACCATACGCTGGAAGGTAGCCGGAGCATTCTTCATCCCAAAGGGCATGACCTTAAACTGGTACAGGCCGAATGGGGTGACGAATGCCGACTTGGGGATAGCATCCTCGGCCAGGGGAATCTGCCGATAGCCTTTACACAGGTCTATGGTGGTCAGATAGCGTCCCCTAGCAATACGGTCTAGTAATTCGTCTACCCGGGGCATCGGGTAAGCGTCAGTGGTGGTCCTCTCGTTGAGCCGCCTGTAGTCCACACAGAACCGGGTGGTCCCATCTTTCTTAGGTACCAGGACTACAGGTGAAGCCCAAGGACTATCGGAGTGCTCGATGACTCCCATCCGAGCCATCTCCTGTATCTCCTTCCGCATTCCTTCTCGGACTGCTTCGGGTATACGGTAGGGAGGCTGTCGCAGGGGATTCTGTCCAGGGGTCTCTACCTTATGTACAGCTAGAGTAGTGTAGCCGGGCTCTTGGGAGAACGTCGCCTGCTTGTCCCACAGGAGCTGTCTTGCCTGTACCCTCTCGATAGGGTTTAACCGGTCCCCTAGCTGCACAAGACTAGTGAGGTCAGTCTGGGGGTCCTTCTCTAATAAGTCGGGTAGGTGTAAATTCTCTGGGTCGTCTGCAGCAGGGGCACACACTGCAGTGACATCCTCTGGCCTCTCCTGATACTCCTTCAGCATGTTCACATGAAAGGATCGCTGGATCCTTTCATCTCTACAGCTGGCTATAAAATAGGTAGTATCACACACCTGAGATAACACCTTATATGGGCCCTGCCAAGATGCTTGCATCTTGTTGGTCTTCACAGGCTTGAGCACCAAAACTTTCTGTCCAACCTGGAAGACCCGCTGCCGGGCACCCCGATCGTACCACCCCTTCTGTCTCCCCTGGGCCACCTGGAGATTCTCTCTTACCATCAGGGACAGTTTCTCCATGCGGTCCCGGAGTTCCAGAACATATGGTACTATGGGGATCCCCTCCTGCTCTATCTCTCCCTCCCAGTGTTTTCTAATGAGATCCAGGGGGCCGCGGACCCTTCTCCCATAGAGTAACTCAAAGGGAGAGAACCCAGTAGATTCCTGGGGCACCTCTCTGTACGCAAATAGCAGATGAGGCAGGAATCGTTCCCAGTCTCTGCAAGTGTCAGTAAAGGTCCTCAGCATCTGCTTGAGGGTGCCATTAAAGCGCTCGCAGAGACCGTTAGTCTGTGGGTGATAAGGCGAACTGAGCAATGGTTTAATGCTGCACACCTTCCACAGCTGCTGGGTGAGCACAGCGGTGAACTGGGTCCCCTGATCAGAGACAATCTCCTTAGGGAACCAGACCCTAGTAAAAACCTTAACCAGGGCGTCAGCGACTGTCTCTGCCTCTATATTCGACAGTGATAGTGCCTCTGGGTAACGAGTGGCATAGTCCACCACAGTGAGAATATACTTCTTACCTGATGAACTAGCCCTGGCCAGTGGACCCACAATGTCAACGGCTATGCGGGAAAAGGGTTCCCCAATGACAGGCATAGTCATAAGCCTAGCTTTTGGGTGATACCCCCGCTTGCCCACCCGTTGACAGGTGTCACAAGTACTACAATATACCCTCACATCTCGGTTAAAATTGGGCCAGAAGAAATTTTGGGTGATCCTATGAGCTGTGCGGCGGGACCCTAGATGTCCAGCTAATGGTACATCGTGCCCAATCCGCAGAATCTCTTGCCGGTATTTCGCAGGCACCACCAGCTGCCGATTCTGTGGAGGGGCAGTACTTTTCTGGGCAGGTTTGGGGATTCTATATAGCCTATCCCCCACCCACTCATAACGTTCCCCATCTACCCCCTCTTCTCCAGCATCTCCCTAGCCCTGTACTTCTGAAGGGTCGGATCCTCCCGGGTTTCCCTCCCGTACGTCTCTGGGGTATCCCAGCCTAAGGGGGCCTGATCTAGGGTACAAGTCGGGGAAGAGAGTCTTACCTGGGTCTCAGCAGCAGGTGGGTCGGTCTCGGCGGCACGGGTCTGGGCACGGGTAGTCACAGGGTTAACATCAGCGGGACCCATGGGAGCGTAGGCAGAAACAAGGGGGGCCAAGTCATTTCCAAGGAGAACATCAGCTGGTAAATCCTTCATGACCCCCACATTCACATGTCTAGCGCCCACTCCCCAATCCAAATGTACCCGGGCAACAGGTAGGCGGAACACAGTGCCCCCTGCCACCCTCACAGCCACAGTGTCTCCGGTGTGCTGGTTCTCGGACACCAAGTTCTTTTGGAGCAAGGTCATAGTAGCGCCAGTATCCCGTAGACCACTGACCTCCTTCCCATTTACTTTAACCAGTTGCCGGTGCTGTTGTCGGTTATCCCGGTGGACAGCTTGCACGGGGTCTGCTTCATGTAGGATGCCCCAGCATTCTTCCCCCTCTACGCAGTGGGCAGCAGGCTGAGGGTTACGTGGGATTCCGCTGGCGGGTCTCCTCCAGGACTGTGCTTGGTTCGCAGTGTTTAGGGGACACTCCGATCTTTTGTGCCCTAGTTGCTTACATCCAAAGCACCGAATAGGCTGTGAGTAATCCCGTGAGGTGAACCGGGCTGTCTGAGGGTAGTTCGTGGCTGAAGGCGGTGTGGTATAGCGGTGCACCAGGGGTTGGTAATTGGCAGCTGCTGGGGTGACTGGGGGTCTGTACTCCACTCTAGCAGGGGGCTTAGTGGTAGCAGTATCCAGTTTGCGGGCATCCGTATACTCATCTGCCAGGCGAGCAGCTTCATGCAGGGTGGAGGGTTTACGGTCCCGAACCCACTCTCTAACTCCTGCGGATAACTTGTCAAAGCAATGTTCCAACAGGAATAGCTGCAGCACCTCTTCCCCGGATACGGCTTGGCACCCCGCCATCCAGTGAGCTTCTATGCGGTGCACCTTACATGCCCACTCAACGTAGGAATCACCAGCCAATTTAACAGTGTCTCTGAACCGCCTCCGGTATGCCTCCGGTGTAACCGCATACCTGGAGAGCAGAGCCTCTTTTACAGTATTATAATCCCCGACTTCATCTGGAATGGCCCGAAAAGCCTCACTGGCCCGGCCGGATAATTTTCCGGATAATATCGTGACCCAGTCCTCTACGGGTACCTTGTGTAGTGCACATTGCCTCTCAAAATCCGCAAGGTACCCATCAATCTCTCCTTCTGTTTCCAGGAAGTTTTTAAAAGCTGCAAAATGTACTTTTCTCTTTTCCACTGGGGTTGCTGTGACTTGGGCTGCTGCAGCGCCGCTTTGGCGAAGTAGGTTGGCCTCCACAGCTGCTATGACCCGGTCGATAATTTCGGCAGATGGGTTGGGGCCATAATGTGCCAGTCTAATTTCAACCGCCCAATCAAAGCTTGCTTCTTCGTGGGTTCTGTCTGATATGCTGGGCCCATTGGTTCCTTCGGTCCCTGGTACTCCTTCCATCTTGGTCAGTATTGTAATAATCCCCCTCTTCCTGAGGTTACTGGCTTGTGTAGTTGCTCTTCTGGGCGATGAGGATCATCCCGTCTCTTGCCACCAATTGTTACGGTACCAACAGGATACCAAGGGTTAATACCAGATGGAAGATGCCCTGAATGTGAGATCAGCAACTCACAACCCAGCGAATTCCCCCCTCAAACATGAGACCAGGCTCCACATTGAAGGTTAAAACAGAATGCACTTTATTGAAGGCTATATGCCCAGTATTTATGCAGGTCTGACCCCAGATGGGGGGTTGAAAGAATATTGTACATTAGATATAGGGAAAACGCCCTTTGACATGCCACAATAGAATTACATTAATTAAGTAGATAAACAAGTTAAACACAAGACACACTTGAGCCTTTCTCATCACTTGGGCGTCTGCTCTCTGGATGGGATTAAACAATGTGAATGTTTATCACTTAAACTTAATTACAACACACAATAGCTGATGCCAGCAACCTTGTATTTAGAAAATAGCTTCTTAAAGCTGAACAAAGTTAACTCTTTCAGTACTGACAGAAGGGTCTGTCACATGCTCCTTTCCCTTTAGCATTTTCTTACAGTGCATTGTATCGCAATAAAACGTACACACAGCAACCACAAGTGACACCGCAGTAATACATTTAAACAGACGTAGTTGTGCTATAAATTTGTATTATCCTGAGCTTTTATTGTGCAGTCAGGTGTGGTTGCTGTGTGTCTGCTTAGATACAGAGCTTGTGCCACATAAACAGCAATTGCCAAGTCTCTCATCACAAACACACTGTGTGGCTCTCTGCGCTTTAAGGTTAAACCTCTAAACTATATCAACTTAGTGATTTTGTGGAAAAGTTGAGCTGCCACGCTCCAGAGAAGCTAAAAAGCAAATGATTAGATTTTTTAGCTTATTAGGGAGCGTGGGACAAAGTGTAAGGTGTTTAATGTTCCTATATCAGCTGCAGTTACGGATAAAGTGCAGGAAACACAGATAAACAACATTTTATTAACAAGGATATACAAAGATATATGTGGCGAGAGATGAGCATTCTGGGACATCTTGTGTGGCATCAGTGAATACTCTCTGCATCATGAGTCCTCTTTCTCCTGGAAACTGTAAAAAGAAAAAAAAAAAGAAAAAAGTGTGTATTAAAAAAATTTGTAAGGAGAAAGTAAGAAGGGTGAGGTGTGTATACATATAATAAGCCAGAGTACAAGTAGAGCACCAGAGCACCAGAGCACAAGTAGAGCCAGAGCGTGAGGGGGGGGGGGGAGGAGAGCCAGAGCGAGGGGGGGCACACTCAGGAGAGCCAGAGCGAGGGGACGACACCCAGGAGAGCCAGAGCGAGGGGACGACACCCAGGAGAGCCAGAGCGAGGGGGGCACACCCAGCAGAGCCAGAGCGAGAGGGGGGGGAGGGGAGCCAGAGCGAGAGGGGGGGGAGGGGAGCCAGAGCGAGGGGGGGGAGGGGAGGAGAGCGAGAGGGGGGAGGGGAGGAGAGCGAGAGGGGGGAGGGGAGGAGAGCCAGAGCGAGGGGGGGCACACCCAGCAGAGCCAGAGCGAGAGGGGGGGAGGGGAGGAGAGCCAGAGCGAGAGGGGGGGGAAGGAGAGCACACCCAGGAGAGCCAGAGCGAGGGGGGCGACACCCAGGAGAGCCAGAGCGAGGGGGACGACACCCAGGAGAGCCAGAGCGAGGGGGGGCACACTCAGGAGAGCCAGAGCGAGGGGGGCGAAACCCAGGAGAGCCAGAGCGAGGGGGGCAACACCCAGGAGAGCCAGAGCGAGGGGGGCGACACCCAGGAGAGCCAGAGCGAGGGGGGCGACACCCAGAGTGAGGGGGGCGACACCCAGGAGAGCCAGAGCGAGGGGGACGACACCCAGGAGAGCCAGAGCGAGGGGGACGACACCCAGGAGAGCCAGAGCGAGGGGGACGACACCCAGGAGAGCCAGAGCGAGGGGGACGACACCCAGGAGAGCCAGAGCGAGGGGGACGACACCCAGGAGAGCCAGAGCGAAGGGGGCACACTCAGAGCCAGAGCGAAGGGGACGACACCCAGGAGAGCCAGAGCGAGGGGGACGACACCCAGGAGAGCCAGAGCGAGGGGGGCACACTCAGGAGAGCCAGAGCGAGGGGGGCACACTCAGGAGAGCCAGAGCGAGGGGGGCACACTCAGGAGAGCCAGAGCGAGGGGGGCACACTCAGGAGAGCCAGAGCGAGGGGGGCACACTCAGGAGAGCCAGAGCGAGGGGGGCACACTCAGGAGAGCCAGAGCGAGGGGGGCACACTCAGGAGAGCCAGAGCGAAAGGGGGCACACTCAGGAGAGCCAGAGCGAGGGGGGCACACTCAGGAGAGCCAGAGCGAGGGGGGCACACTCAGGAGAGCCAGAGCGAGGGGGGACGACACCCAGGAGAGCCAGAGCGAGGGGGGCACACTCAGAAGAGCCAGAGCAAGGGGGGGAAGGAGAGCAAGAGTGAGGGGGGACGACACCCAGGAGAGTCAGAGCGAGGGGGGCACACTCAGGAGAGCCAGAGCGAGGGGGGGGGGGGAGGAGAGCCAGAGCGAGGGGGGCACACTCAGGAGAGCCAGAGCGAGGGGGGCACACTCAGGAGAGCCAGAGCGAGGGGGGACGACAACCAGGAGAGCCAGAGCGAGGGTGGCACACTCAGGAGAGCCAGAGCGAGGGGGGCACCCTCAGGAGAGCCAGAGCGAGGGGGGACGACACCCAGGAGAGCCAGAGCGAGGGGGGACGACACCCAGGAGAGCCAGAGCAAGGGGGGATGACACCCAGGAGAGCCAGAGCAAGGGGGGGGAGGAGAGCACACCCAGGAGAGGGGGGCACACTCAGGAGAGCCAGAGCGAGGGGGGGGAAGGAGAGCCAGAGCGAGGGGGGACGACACCCAGGAGAGTCAGAGCGAGGGGGGCACACTCAGGAGAGCCAGAGCGGGGGGGGGGGAGGAGAGCCAGAGCGAGGGGGGCACACTCAGGAGAGCCAGAGCGAGGGGGGACGACAACCAGGAGAGCCAGAGCGAGGGGGGCACACTCAGGAGAGCCAGAGCGAGGGGGGCACACTCAGGAGAGCCAGAGCGAGGGGGGACGACACCCAGGAGAGCCAGAGCAAGGGGGGATGACACCCAGGAGAGCCAGAGCAAGGGGGGGGGAGGAGAGCACACCCAGGAGAGGGGGGCACACTCAGGAGAGCCAGAGCGAGGGGGGATGACAACCAGGAGAGCCAGAGCGAGGGGGGCACACTCAGGAGAGCCAGAGCGAGGGGGGCACACTCAGGAGAGCCAGAGCGAGGGGGGACGACACCCAGGAGAGCCAGAGCAAGGGGGGATGACACACAGGAGAGCCAGAGCGGGGGGGGGGGAGGAGAGCCAGAGCGAGGGGGGCACACTCAGGAGAGCCAGAGCGAGGGGGGACGACAACCAGGAGAGCCAGAGCGAAGGGGGCACACTCAGGAGACAGAGCGAGGGGGGCACACTCAGGAGAGCCAGAGCGAGGGGGGACGACACCCAGGAGAGCCAGAGCAAGGGGGGATGACACCCAGGAGAGCCAGAGCGAGGGGGGGGAGGAGAGCACACCCAGGAGAGATAGAGTCTGAGCGAGGGGGGGAACACAGGAGAGCCAGCACTAGAGCGAAGGGGGGGGGCAAAGGAGAGCCACTGTCTAAGTGAAGTGGGGTCACAGAGAGCAAGTGAACAGTGCTTTAGTGAAGGGGAGCCACACAAAACATAAATAAATTGTTATAGGAGTCTCACATTAACAACATTATGAAAATCCAGCAAGAAACACTGAGGATAGCACTCAAGTACTGTAAGGGGCGTAGTCAGTTATGTGAGTAAATAACAACTAGAACCTAATTGTACAAAAGTATACAACTTAGTAAAAAAGAGATAGGCTCAGCAAAAATAATAATAGGTAAACTCTGCAACTCTGATGTGGATATAAAGAGGATATTATTCCGTACCATTCATACTAATAATCTTTAATGTGAAAAAACTAGGAATAATCATTCATACAAAAGCTTAAGCTAAATTAAAAACACTTAAACCAAGGGGTAACGATAACGTATAGGTGCAAATAATATAGTCATATCATCAGCCAGCAGGCTATGGCAACAACTAAGCCCTTAAAATCCAAGGGCTAAATTAAAATGACTTCTATATTATGGTGTTTAATAACTGCTGAGCTGAGATTCACAAAGATAAATCTATCAATTTAACATAACCTTGGTAAGCAAGTTAAAAGAAATAAGAAGAGACGAAGCTGCTCCTAGGACCCCTAACGCGCGATT
Source organism: Bombina bombina (assembly GCF_027579735.1). Lineage (NCBI taxonomy): Eukaryota > Metazoa > Chordata > Amphibia > Anura > Bombinatoridae > Bombina > Bombina bombina. Next base: position 26,725,550 of record NC_069504.1, read on the forward strand.
CACAAAAAACGCTTCCTCAGAGGGGGTGGGGCCGCTGCTAGTGTACGCTATTTGAGGCTTCATATATGATAAGACACAGACTACCAATATATTATTATATCTATGCTTCTTAGTAATATTCATTATCTTTAATGTTACAACTAGAGAAAATATACCCATAAATGATGAGGAACTGAATAATGTACTGTGCAAACTACACCAAACACTACACAAACAATCTAAAAGGTGGTGGAATTGGCATTTCTTTGAAAAATACGCAGAAAAAAATATAATTCCAAGGGGTCTAAGGATGAAGGTTTTTCCGGCCTTCACCCTTAACAATGAAGATCTTAGTCAACAGTGGGAAACTGCACTGAGTGCTCATTAAAGCTTATCCAAATATTAATCAAACATGATAAATTAGAGCTAACAAAACTAGATACTGAAATTGAAGAGTACAATGCCCAACTACCCAAATTCAATGATAAAATTGAATATAAAACTAAGTATGACAAATATCAGAAAGAACTGGATAAACTAGAGTTAGAACTCATAGCTACTAAAAAAAAGAAATTACAAAGAGATATTGAAGATTTTGAAAGTCAAAAAGTCTACCGCTGGGGCAACATTTAGGCGTAGAGGTAACAGGTATCTGGTTCAACAAGCCGAAAGCGAATCTGAAATTTCTGACAATGACACTGATATCAGTATTGTTAATGAGCCGACAGATAATGCCAATTACACCCCTATAGTGAGACCTAAAACATATAGCACGGTACAATCTGCAACTACTTCCTCTTCTTTTTTATCCAATGCTCCTCAGAACGTGAATCCCTCCATCACGCAGACCACAATATCTCACAACTCCAGAGGGAACTAACGCAAACTCTCAGGTCCTGTCAGACAATCCACAAGGAGGGAACTCAGTCTCTCCTCCAAGATAAAGATGAACAATTGAGAATCATTAATCTATCGGACCGTATACTTAATTCTGCACACAATTCAGTACTTTCTAGAGGGCTATCTTTTTGTCCAGTTAATTCACTGAACAAGTTTGAATTAAAGATGTTCATCTATTCTCTAGGAAACTATTACTGAAAAAGCTATATGCCCATAACCCTAATACTCTGAATGCAGAAAATTTGGTCACTGTAGACATTTTACAGGAATTAATGGATAATGTAAGGATTCCATTCCATCTATTTCTTCTCTCCTTTCAGTCACCTGATTTCCAGCTTCACCTGTACTTAAGGCATCATGTGACTGCAAACAGGTGCTTAATTATTGCTCATAGTTGCTATCGTATTTAGCATCGTTTTGCTCTCTGCTACTTATTTAGTTAACTACCTATCTTGGATTACAAACTAACAAGAGCCTGCCTGTCCCTTGGGATTTCTCATCAGCCAAGCACTACCTCCTGACAGTCTCAACCGTGCTGCTAAGAACCCCATCAGCTCATCTCCCGGCTCATCAGCGTGCACGCTACATTAGGAAGCCAGAACTTAAGGCTGCTGCCTTTCTCACAGAGAAACCCGTTACACTGGGTTTTCACTTATCCGCTCCGTTAGAGTAAGTGTCACGGCTTACCGGACTCCTCCCTCAGCTCATGTGCTAGCACTACTGGGCTTCAGTTCATACTGCGGTATTAGCACTAAGACCTCCCGGAGCTCCAATTCTCACTGCCTCTGCTGTACAGAACATTCAAGCAGTTAAAGGTAAAAGCCGTAGTTCTGCTGTAACGAGCAGTTTGTTTCCTACTGTGCTGGGTGCAGGTGTATTCCGGATTAGCACTGAAGACAGCCTCTGCAGCATACTGGGACTGACATATAAAATTAACCTCCTCCTAACTGCTGCACTGCCATTTGAAGTTATATACATATCTTGGCAGTATTTACACAGGTTCATTGCAATAAGGCTCTGTGACACTTTGACCACTCGGTCTTTAACTAGATATTTTGTTGTGCTGAAATAACAACCACCTCTACTTTATACCTTAAGTTGCAAAACAAGCCTTTGCTCTGCAACATATGTATTTATATAACAACTTCACTGAAAGCAGCTTGGTCTATGCAGATCAATAGCCCAATTGCTTAGGTGATACAACACTTTCATTTTTTCCAAGTCTGCAGTTGTGATCCACTCTCATTGTCTACAGACACATTACAGATAATGACAGATATTCAAACTGATATAACATCATCCGGTTCTAATATGTGGAAATCTAACTTGAAATCTAAGTCCACATATGTTCCCCCCTTATCTTTATCACCTGAGATACAAGTTTTTTGTAAAATGGTTTGCCAAAAAATTGAAGAACTGCCTACCTTTAAAACTAAGTATAATTTAACTCTCCCTGAATCACAGGCACTAAAAGAAATTGAATCCTGGCATGACATCATAATAAAACTGTCCGATAAGGGAGGAAATATAGTCCTCTGGTCACACCAGAAGTATACTGAGGAAGCCACTAAATTATCTAACTCTACCTGTTACAAACAAGTTATTTTTAACCCTCAGAGTTCATATGTGACTCAGTATAATAATCTGGTCCAAAAAGCATGGGAAGATAATATAATTTCTAACTCAGAAAAAAGTACCTGATAAAGGGATAATCCCAAAATAGCAACAATGTATTTCTTACCGAATATACATAAAGACTCTAAAATACCACCCGGTAAACCAATTGTTTCTGGGAATGAGAACCTAACAGAAAACACTAGTAAATTTGTAGACCAAAGATTGAGAGAGTACTTAACAACTCTACCTTCCTATGTACGTGACACCATGGAGGTACTCCAGATCTTACAGAACATAAAGTTAACAGATGAAATGTGGTTAGTAACAGCTAATGTTGAATCCCTGTATACCAATATCAGACACAAAGATGGAATGGAAGCCATTGAATATTTTCTATCAACTAATAAGTGTAATAACGGGGCACACAATACATTCATAATCCAACTGCTACAATTCATCCTAACTCATAACTTCTTCACATTTAATAACAGATACTATGTACAAATTCAGGGTACCGCAATGGGTACAGCCTGTGCGCCAACTTATGCTAATTATTCTTGGGGCATTGGGAACTTTTTTGTGTATTCTCTGAAGATTTAAAACTATATACTGAACATACACCATTATGGATAAGGTATATTGACAATGTTCTATTTATTTGGGAAGGTACATCCATTGAATTAGATAACTTTATGACCAGACTAAATATTAACAACAAGAACATTAAACTTACCTATTCAGCAAGCCAAAAGAAAATTTGTTTTTTAGATCTTACTATATTTAAGAATGATGATGGATTCATCAATACTACAATCTATCGGAAACAGCCACAAACACACTTCTACACAAATCCAGTGCCCATCCTCCTAATACCCTGACAGCTATACCCTATGGTGAATTTTTGCGTTTACGTCGTAATTGCTCCAGCACAGACATATACATTACAGAAAAGTAATACTCTAATGCAGAGATTGATTACACAAGGATATAGCAAAAAATCTGTCAAGAGAGCTAAATATAAGGCACTAAAAATTTAAAGAGAGGAATAATTAGTTCCTAAGGATAAAATCTCGAGTGAATCCCATCCTAGACTAATAACCACGTACAATCCTCATATGTCACAGGTGACCAAAATAATTAATGACCATTGGAAAATACTGCAAAATGGTCCAACCTTGAATTCAACAATAGGGGAGAGAATATCAGTAGGATATAAAAGACCTATTAACCTATGAGACAAATTAGTATCCAGTCATTATGTTCGAACTGTAAAGAAGAAAGATACAGATCCAGGGATGTACCCATGTAGTACATGCTCGGCATGTATGTATGTATGGAAAACCAAATCCGTAACAGAAAAAACAGGCAAGATATATAAACCAACATCTCGTTTTTCCTGTAGGACGATAGGAGTCATATACATACTTTTTTGTTCATGTAAAATGGCATACGTTGGGATGACCACAAGAGAGGTCAGAGTACGTATCCTAGAACATGCCAACAACATTAAGAATGCCACCAGAGATGAGAATTAAGGCAAAAAAATTACATCTGTGGCAAAACATTTTCAATTGCATCATAACAGTACAACGACTGGATTAAAATACACAGTAATCCAAAAAGCATCCTTAGGCATAAGAGGCGGCAATATAGAGAAGACTACTAAAAATGGAGTGCAGGTGGATTTATCTACTCAATTCAGTAAAACCGAAAGGTATGAATGATTTTTTGTATACATATAACAAACCACTACAGTGAATTATGTTTCTCCTTGTATATAATGATTCATGCCTAGCCTCACGTATATACACTTTAATTTACAATTTTTCATCATGACTTTCTCACTAATATAATATTTTATATAAATATTAATTTACATTATTATTATTATTCAGTATCACTGTTGTTTTGTTTTTTTTAAATGTCACAATCAACTTTACACACAGTCACTTTCAGGGCATTAAGCTATTTGTTCTTTATTTTAATGCTCTTAAACACTTCTTTTCAGTTTATATGAATTGATACATTATACACCTTGTCTATTTTCAAGTTTACAATCATAATCACTTTAATTGTTCTTCAATTGTATATTTTTTAGGAGTAGCTTATATGATATATTTTTGTGTTTTATCATAAAATATCTACTATTATGGTTTTTAGTGGATATCTGTTTCACCCATTTTTCGTTAAAATATGTCCTATTAAACTCTGCCCTCAATTACTATATTGGACATGAGTTGCCCCCTCATACCTAACTATTTATTAAGTAAAAAGTGGTTGACAGCAATATTGAAATAATATTGCATTCTTATAGTTTAGTTCGAATCGATGGTTTCGAATAATGTACCTACTAACATATTATATTAAGCAGACTAATGAATTTGATCCTACTTATAACTGATGGGATATTCTGCAATATAACATTTTATATCTGATTTTAACAACACAAACATTTGGAAACAAAGTGTACCATCATATTGCTTTAACACCAGAGTATCTCTACCTACCATTATTACTCACACTGTGAAAGCTAGGGGTTAATATGAGCAGTCAGTAATGGCAATTGATTATACATGTCATAATTATATCAAACATCTTGACACAACATGAATTTAAAAACATTTCTTGATCCCACTTTTTGCCTTTCATAAATCAGCTCGATGTGCTTACGGTTATAATGAATATTACTAAGAAGCATAGATATAATAATATATTGGTAGTCTGTGTCTTATCATATATGTTACTGCTCTATAAAGAATTTGATTGCGGATAGGCTGAAGATAATAAACTATATTCATTTTAGATTTTTTCTTCTGATAGATAAAAAAAACATTTGTGCTGTCAACTCTATTCGACACATATGTTTGTAAACATGATCAGCCAATCAATTCCATAACACGATAAGATGTAATTCTATAAACACACCCTCTTATGACGTTAGTACTCAGTCCGCTTTGGATTCGTTGAGGGATTTCTATGATCACGCCTGACATCTCACTCCCACAATTACGTTGCGTATCAGGTGTATTACTTACCTACATTTGACTATGTCACTGAATGACAGATCTTTGAACCAATAGTAAGGCATCAGTATTCCATATGGCTCCTATCACGTTCTGAGGGGGGACTTATGAAGCCTCAAATAGCATACACTAGCAGCGGCCCGCACCCCCTCTGAGGAAGTGTTTTTTTGTGAAACGCGCGTCAGGGTTCCTAGGAGCAGCTTCGGCTCTCCTTATTTCTTTTCACTTGCTTACCAAGGTTATGTTAAATTGATAGATTTATCTTTGTCAATCTCAGCTCAGCAGTTATTAAACACCATAATATAGAAGTAATTTTAATTTAGCCCTTGGATTTTAAGGGCTTAGTTTACTTGTTACCATAGTCTGCTGGCTGACAATATGACTATATTATTTGCACCTATACGTTATCATTACCCCTTGGTTTAAGTGTTTTAAATTTAGCTTAAGCTTTTGTATGAATGATTACTCATAGTTTTTTCGCATTAAAGATGGTACGGAATAATATCCTCTTTATATCCACATCATAGTTGCAGAGTTTACTTATTATTTTCGCTGAGCCTCTCTCTTTTTTACTAAGTTGTATACTTTTGTACAATTAGGTTCTAGTTGTTATTTGCTCTCAGTTTAGGCATCAGCGACAGGTTTAAATTCTTACTACACAGGAATACTATAACTATACAATTTAACACCCTATTATAGGGTAAATAATTCAATAGAATTACCTGTTTAATATAAACTCTGCTCCCCCTACCTACTGTGCAACCCTAACAGGTATGTAAGTGCCAGCTGGTTTGTAAACTTTTGATAAATTACTAGTTGACTAGACAGCCCGGGGGGGGGGGGGTGCTTGCATCAGGGGGATGTATCATCAGGGGGATTGCGTTGTCAGGGTGTGAGCTTGCATCAGGGGGATTGCGTTGTCAGGGTGTGAGCTTGCATCAGGGGGATTGCGTGGTCAGGGTGTGAGCTTGCATCAGGGGGATTGCATGGTCAGGGTGTGAGCTTGCATCAGGGGGATTGCGTCGTCAGGGTGTGAGCTTGCATCAGGGGGATTGCGTCGTCAGGGTGTGAGCTTGCATCAGGGGGATTGCGTCGTCAGGGTGTGAGCTTGCATCAGGGGGATTACGTCGTCAGGGTGTGAGCTTGCATCAGGGGGATGCGTCGTCAGGGTGTGAGCTTGCATCAGGGGGATGCGTCGTCAGGGTGTGAGCTTGCATCAGGGGGATGCGTCGTCAGGGTGTGAGCTTGCATCAGGGGGATGCGTCATCAGGGTGTGAGCTTGCATCAGGGGGTTGCGTCCTCAGGGTGTGAGCTTGCATCAGGGGGATGCGTCGTCAGGGTGTGAGCTTGCATCAGGGGGGTGCGTTGTCAGGGTGTGAGCTTGCATCAGGGGGATGCGTCGTCAGGGTGTGAGCTTGCATCAGGGGGATTGCGTCAGGGTTTGAGAGGGACAGATTCTCACTGGTTTCACTCTTGCATAAGTCACCACAACAAAGAAGCTTCTACAACTTAATGATTTTATCCATTTCTTCTACTAAACCTCCTGTTCAACCGTGCAAACTTATTTAAGGACCAGCGTTGGATACTCAGACATAAGTCTTGACCGGATCTTAAGAGTAACCTTGTGCAAGTGCAGGCACGCTTCTGGTCATGAAACTTTAAAGAAAAAAAAAAAGCCTGGCATGTCTTTTCCATCTATTCTTGAGGCAAACTAAGAATCTTAAGAATTACTTTCAGATTTCCAGTATTTCACCCGTACATGGCCTCAGGTAGCAGCGTTCTCTCTCTGAAAATATCCAGATGCAGCTATCAGTGGCCATATCTGGCAATTGTTTTATAATAACAAATGCTGAATGCATGCGTGTTACGGTATAACCCGGATACCAAGGGTTAATACCAGATGAAAGATGTCCTGAATATGGGATCAGCAAATCACAACCCAGCGAATTCCCCCCCTCAAACATGAGACCAGGCTCCACATTGAAGGTTAAAACAGAATGCACTTTATTGAAGGCTATATGCCCAGTATTTATGCAGGTCTGACCCCAGATGGGGGGTTGAAAGAATATTGTACATTAGATAGGGGGAAAACGCTCTTTGACATGATACAATAGAATTACATTACTTAAGCAAATAAACAATTTAGTCTTTCTTATCACTTGGGCGTCTGCTCTCTGGATGTGAGTAAACAATGTGAATGTTTATCACTAAACTTAATTACAGTACACAATAGCTGAGGCTAGCAACCTTGTCTTCAGAAAATAGCTTCTTAAAGCTGAACAAAGTTAACTCTTTCAGTACTGACAGAAGGGTCTGTCACATAGCTCCCTCCTAGTGGAACACTCCGGCAGACCCGGCTTGACCCTTTTGCGGGTCAAACTGGGGATGACCGGACTAGGAGGTGATAGGCATGTCAGTTTGCCGGGACAATCCATCTGTATTCCCATTATGTGAGAGAATTCCTGCCCGTATAAATAAGGGTTCAACTTCTTCAGTGCCCAGACCAGGGCTAAACAGTCCTTCAAAATCTCATCAGCTTCTTTACGTGGTTTTTGTACCTGCTCTTTATAGGTATCCACAATCCCTTCATACTGACATAGGGTGCCCTTGAGTTGCTGCACCTCACTATGAGCCAGCGTCAGCTTCTCCTCCAGTGTCGCTAAGTTTGTCTTTAATGTTTCATGTTCCACTCTCAAGCTGGTGTTTTCTGCAGTCTGTCGGTGCAGCTTGTCTAGCAGAGATTCCCGTGCTAAACGTGCTTTTTCCTCTGCGCTCCTCTTCTCTCCCGCTAGCACTCTTACGTGATTGTTTAACATGACCATTTCATCCTCTATTTGACTCTTCTCCTTCATCAGCGCATTGTAACGGGACTCCCACGTATCAATAGCGGATAGAGATTTACTGAGCTCAGCGTCCTGGGGCTCAGCAGCAGGTGGGTCAGTCTTTGCGGCACGGATCTGGGCACGGGTAGTCACAGGGTTAATAACAGTGGGACCCATGGGAGCGTAGGCAGAAACAAGGGGGGCCAAGTTATTTCCAAGGAGAACATCAGCAGATAAGTCCTTCATGACCCCCACATTCACAGGTCTAGCGCCCCCTCTCCAATCCAAATGTATCTGGGCAACAGGTAGGCGGAACACAGTGCCCCCTGCTACCCTCACAGCCACAGTGTCTCCAGTGTGCTGTTTCTCAGACACCAAGTTCTTTTGAAGCAAGGTCATGGTAGCACCAGTATCCCGTAGACCACTGACCTCTTTCCCATTCACTTTAACCAGTTGCCGGTTATTCCGGTGGGCAGCTTGCACGGGGTCTGCTTCATGTAGGATGCCCCAGCATTCTTGCTCCTCTACGTAATGGGCCGCAGGCTGAGGGTTACGTGGGATTCTGCCGGCGGGTCTTCTCCAGGACTGTGCTTGGTTCGCTGCGTTTAGGGGACACTCTGGTCTTTTGTGCCCTAGTTGCTTACATCCAAAGCACCGAATAGGTTGTGAGTAGTCCCTTGAATTGAACCGGGCTCTCTGAGGATAGTTCGTGGCCGGAGGCCGTGTGGTATAGCGGTGCGCCGGGGGTTGGTAACTGGCAGCTGCTGGGGTGACTGGGGGTCTGTACTCCACTCTAGCAGGGGGCTTAGGGGTAGCAGTGTCCAGTTTGCGGGCATCCGTATACTCATCTGCCAGGCGAGCAGCTTCATGCAGGGTGGAGGGTTTACAGTCCCGAACCCACTCTCTAACTCCTGCTGATAACTTGTCAAAGCAATGTTCCAACAGGAATAGCTGCAGCACCTCTTCCCCAGATACGGCTTGGCACCTCGCCATCCAGTAAGATGCTGTGCGGTGCACCTTATATGCCCACTCAACGTAGGAATCACCAGCTAATTTAAAAGTGTCTCTGAACCGCCTCCGGAGTAACCGCATACCTGGAGAGCAGAGCCTCTTTTACAGTATTATAATCCCTGACTTCCTCATCTGGAATGGCCCGAAAAGCCTCTCTGGCCCGGCCGGATAATTTTCTGGATAATATCATGACCCAGTCCTCTGCGGGTACCTTGTGTAGTGCACATTGCCTCTCAAAATCCGCAAGGTACCCATCAATCTCTCCTTCTGTTTCCAGGAAGTTTTTAAAAGCTGCAAAATTTACTTTTCTCTTTTCCACTGGGGTTTCTGTGACTTCGGCTGCTGCAGCGCTGCTTTGGCGAAGTAGGTTGGCCTCCACAGCTGTTATGACCCGGTCGATAATTTCCGCAGATGGGTTGGGGCCATAATGTGCCAGTCTTATTTTAACCGCCCGATCAAAGCTTGCTTCTACGGGGGTTCTGTCTGATATGCTGAGCCCATTGGTTCCTACGGTCCCTGGTACTCTTTCCATCTTGGTCAGTATTGTAATAATCCCCCTCTTCCTGAGGTTACTGGCTTGTGTAGTTGCTCTTCTGGGCGATGAGGATCATCCCGTCACTTGCCACCAATTGTTACGGTATAACCCGTATACCAAGGGTTAATACCAGATGAAAGATGTCCTGAATATGGGATCAGCAACTCACAACCCAGCGAATTCCCCCCTCAAACATGAGACCAGGCTCCACATTGAAGGTTAAAACAGAATGCACTTTATTGAAGGCTATATGCCCAGTATTTATGCAGGTCTGACCCCAGATGGGGGGTTGAATGAATATTGTACATTAGATAGAGGGAAAACGCCCTTTGACATGATACAATAGAATTACATTACTTAAGCAGATAAACAATTTAGTCTTTCTTATCACTTGGGCGTCTGCTCTCTGGATGTGAGTAAACAATGTGAATGTTTATCACTAAACTTAATTACAGTACACAATAGCTGAGGCTAGAAACCTTGTCTTTAGAAAATAGCTTCTTAAAGCTGAACAAAGTTAACTCTTTCAGTACTGACAGAAGGGTCTGTCACAATGCGTGTCTATGAAATACTTTTTTCCTATGAGCACACACATATATATATACATACATACACACACATATATCTATATATATACACACACACATACATATATATATATATATATATATATATATATATACTGTATATAATTAATATTAGGGATGCACCGAAATGAAAATTGTGGACCAAAACCGAAAATTCAGGATGCCCTTGGCCAAAAAAACGAAACCGAAAATGACTTTTTCACAAAATGATTTTAAAATAGTTAAAGGTATTCTTTAATTGCCTTGTTTGTTTGGCACTAGCACAGAAACAGATGTTGCTTTGCTGTGCTAGATATTTAATTTACTGTACCTCATGGTGCAGAATGGAAAGCATCCTAAGTTACCCAGCTGGTCTGTTAGTAGCACTTGCTTGTGTCAACTCCAAGAGAAGGCTGCAGGTTTGTCATTTCTTTTTTTTTTTTCTTGTGTATATCCTTGTACCCTCGCCCCTGTTTAGAATGCTGTCTTTTTTATTTTTATGCTAGACAGCGGACCTAAATAAATATTGTTCTTTGTTGATCATTATGTGACTCATTACTTTTGTCATCTAATTATTATCGGCATGATCGCTTGTCTGTACTGGATATAACACACGTGTGTGATTTTTAATGATTGCTATACCGCTTCCTGCTACACAGGGAAACTTGGGAATCGCGCAACTTTTTTTTTTCTAATTGGGATGAGAAGACAGGACTCTGGGCTTAGTGAAACGGCCCCTTTTGCTTGATTTTACAATAGCCATGGCATTCCCTAAGTTACAAACAAGATATATGGTATTTCTCGTCCATGGTTTTTATCATGTGACGCTTCATTCATTTTTATAAAAATGTGACATATTTCTTAAGCAATATAATACCACTATTTTAGGGCAGTATGACACCACTCATTCATTTGTTTGCATTAAATATGCTACCCTCATTTGTTTTTGCATTTACATTTGATATGATATCTCCCTAGTTCTTAAGTCAGTATTTACAATCAATATATGACACCCTCATGCATTTCTTAATTTAAAATGACACCCCTCATTCATTTCTTAAGTCAGTATGACACCCCCTCATTGATTTTTTTTAACAAACAAAATGACACAGCTAATTAATTTCATAATTATGACAGCCTTCAACTTTTTGCAACAAATATGACACCACATTCATTTTTAAGGTAGTATAACACACTTCATTAATTTTCTACAAACATGACACCCTTAAAGGGCCATAATACCCAAATGTTTAAACACTTGAAAGTGATGCAGCATAGCTGTAAAAAGCTGACTAGAAAATATCACCTGAACATCTCTATGTAAAAAAGAAAGATATTTTACCTCAAAAGTTCCTCAGTAGCCACATCCCATTGTAAAGGATTTCTAAGCAGCATATTAGTGTGTCTGTCCTGGGACAGCTGAAAGGATGAGCCTCATGAACTCTCATATTATTTCACCAATCAGGTAAAGGAAGCTTACTATGAAATCTCATGAGAGTTAAGTCAAATCTCATGAGATCACAGTAAGAGTGACTGCTCTTCATTTCTTCATTTTTTTAAAAAAAATTTTTTACCTGCAGCTGGGAGCAGCTGAGTATAACTTTTTACAAAGAACTTACTCTGCTGAGCTGAGGAGATTGTGAGGTAAAATATCTTCCTTTTTTACATAGAGATGTTCAGGTGATATTTTCCTGTCAGCTTTTTACAGTTATACTGCATCAGTTTCAAGTGATTTAGCATATGAGTATTATGTCCCTTTAATGTCTTAAGTCAGTATAGCATCCCGACAATGATTTTTTTAACATACAAATTACAATATGACACCCTTAATTTCTTTATGACACCCTTCAACTTTTTGCATCAAATATGACACCTCATTCATTTTTAAGGAAGTATGACACACTTCAATCATTTTTTTTAAACAATATTGACAATTTGTGCAATAAATATGACACTCCTCATTCATACTGATTTAACTGAGTGTTATAGAAACATGTCACATTTTTATAAAAATGCAGCATCAAATGTTAAAAACATGGACGAGAAATGTAACTTAGGGAAATGCCATGGATATTGTAAAACTAAGAAGAAGGGGCCGTTTTACTTAGTCCAGAAGTCAACCCTTTCGCCTTCCCAATCAGAAAAAAATATATACGTTGCGTGATTTCCAAGTGCCCTGGTGTAGCGTGATAATTAATTGTTAAAAATCACGCGCATGTATGTTAAACAGGGTCCAGGAATTTGACTGAAGCCCTGACGCATGCGGGCAGGAATTTATGCGCATTCAAAGGAAGTGACACGGTTCTCTGTTTTGTCCGAACACAAGCTCCTGGTATAAATACAAAACGCGCTGGAAGCGCACTAAGGGCAGAAGCTGCATCTCCTCCCTCACAGCCTACCGCATGTGTCCATATAACCAGATGTTTTCATTATTTCTAAGGAGGAGTAATATTCGGTCGGTTTGCCTCTCTTTCAACTGAAATGGGATAGGCCAATTTTCAGCCGAAAGTTTTGGTGCATCCCTAATTTATATATATATCTTCACAACAACAGCAAACAAACCAGGATTTCTTCAAAGTGAGTCAAGTTTACTGACGTTCCGGGGAGTGAACCTCCCCTTCCTCAGAACATAATGTGTACAAATACACACAAGTTTATATAAGTGAACTAATACACAGTAACCTCCTACATCCTGTTAAAAAAAGGCGCCAACATTACATCATGTCCGGTTACCCCCTAGCAAGACCCAGAAGTTTACATATCAACCATTTCCGGTGTCGTTACACCATTTATTATAAACCAAGTGTTCAACATCAAACATATTCATTAGCATAATCAATTTAAAATTGAAATATACAAATTTCTGTATCTACACAAGTATGCATCAAAATAAAATAAAATATCAGGAAACATCTTTTATTACCTCTATCACCTCAGTGATCGCTACTTACTACTAGCGTGTATCCAGATTCAGAAGTTATTTTACTTCCGGATCCGGTTCATGCGGATGTACGTCAGTACTGGCGTCATTCCGTCTTAATGTTTATCAACAATCTCGTGTCATATCGGTGCCTCCTACACATCACAAAATGTGTCATAAATGAAAACATTTACACCTTCACTGAACAGGTAGTATAATGTGGACACTACACTTGTGGACCAATGGGAATAGTGTCATCAAAAACAATAGTGAATCAAGCATACATAACATTGAAAGTTGTGACAAAAATGAACTAACAGACTGAACAAACAGGAAAGACAGGTAACAGCTTGTGCCATATACTTAATCACATGGACACCAGCACTGTACCTTCCAGCGAGGTTCAATGCTATTTCTAACGTGTCTCCAGCCCTACTTAGTTTCGCTTCATATAATGCAGAATACACATCACTTGTATAAATTCAAATACAACCACATGTTAGAATTTTAGGTATACAACTCTTCATTTAATTATCACATGCTGACTAATATGATGAAAGGCATGCGTAAACTTAATGCCTTTCATCATATTAGTCAGCACGTGATATATATATGTGTGTGTGTGTGTATGTATGTATATATATATATATATGTGTGTGTGTGTGTGTATGTATGTATGTATATATATATGTGTGTATATATATGTGTGTGTACATATATATATATATATATGTGTGTGTGTGTGTGTGTACATATATATATATATATATATATATATATATATATATGTGTGTGTGTGTGTGTGTATAACATAATTTATGCTTACCTGATAAATTCCTTTCTTCTGTTGTGTGATCAGTCCACGGGTCATCATTACTTCTGGGATATAACTCCTCCCCAACAGGAAATGCAAGAGGATTCACCCAGCAGAGCTGCATATAGCTCCTCCCCTCTACGTCAGTCCCAGTCATTCGACCAAGAATCAACGAGAAAGGAGTAACCAAGGGTGAAGTGGTGACTGGAGTATAATTTAAAAGATATTTACCTGCCTTAAAACAGGGCGGGCCGTGGACTGATCACACAACAGAAGAAAGGAATTTATCAGGTAAGCATAAATTATGTTTTCTTCTGTTATGTGTGATCAGTCCACGGGTCATCATTACTTCTGGGATACCAATACCAAAGCAAAAGTACACGGATGACGGGAGGGATAGGCAGGCTCATTATACAGAAGGAACCACTGCCTGAAGAACCTTTCTCCCAAAAATAGCCTCCGAAGAAGCAAAAGTGTCAAATTTGTAAAATTTGGAAAAAGTATGAAGCGAAGACCAAGTTGCAGCCTTGCAAATCTGTTCAACAGAGGCCTCATTCTTAAAGGCCCAAGTGGAAGCCACAGCTCTAGTGGAGTGAGCTGTAATTCTTTCAGGAGGCTGCTGTCCAGCAGTCTCATAGGCTAAACGTATTATGCTACGAAGCCAAAAAGAGAGAGAGGTAGCGGAAGCTTTTTGACCTCTCCTCTGTCCAGAATAAACGACAAACAGGGAAGAAGTTTGGCGAAAATCTTTAGTTGCCTGCAAGTAGAACTTGAGGGCACGAACTACATCTAGATTGTGTAGAAGACGTTCCTTCTTTGAAGAAGGATTTGGGCACAAGGATGGAACAACAATCTCTTGATTGATATTCCTGTTAGTGACTACCTTAGGTAAGAACCCAGGTTTAGTACGCAGAACCACCTTGTCTGAGTGAAAAATCAGATAAGGAGAATCACAATGTAAGGCTGATAACTCAGAGACTCTTCGAGCCGAGGAAATAGCCATTAAAAACAGAACTTTCCAAGATAACAATTTTATATCAATGGAATGAAGGGGTTCAAACGGAACACCCTGTAAAACGTTAAGAACTAAGTTTAAACTCCATGGCGGAGCAACAGCTTTAAACACAGGCTTGATCCTAGCTAAAGCCTGACAAAAAGCCTGGACGTCTGGATTTTCTGACAGACGCCTGTGTAACAAGATGGACAGAGCTGAAATCTGTCCCTTTAATGAACTAGCTGATAAACCCTTTTCTAACCCTTCTTGTAGAAAAGACAATATCCTAGGGATCCTAACCTTACTCCAGGAGTAACGTTTGGATTCGCACCAGTATAGGTATTTACGCCATATTTTATGGTAAATCTTTCTGGTAACAGGCTTTCTAGCCTGTATCAGGGTATCAATAACTGACTCAGAAAAACCACGTTTTGATAAAATCAAGCGTTCAATTTCCAAGCAGTCAGCTTCAGAGAAGTTAGATTTTGATGTTTGAATGGACCCTGTATCAGAAGGTCCTGTCTTAGAGGTAGAGACCAAGGCGGACAGGATGACATGTCCACTAGATCTGCATACCAAGTCCTGCGTGGCCATGCAGGCGCTATTAGAATCACTGATGCTCTCTCCTGTTTGATTCTGGCAATCAATCGAGGAAGCATCGGGAAGGGTGGAAACACATAAGCCATCCCGAATTTCCAAGGTGCTGTCAAAGCATCTATCAGAACCGCTCCCGGATCCCTGGATCTGGACCCGTAGCGAGGAAGTTTGGCGTTCTGGCGAGACGCCATGAGATCTATCTCTGGTTTGCCCCAACGTCGAAGTATTTGGGCAAAGACCTCCGGATGAAGATCCCACTCCCCCGGATGAAAAGTCTGGCGACTCAAGAAATCCGCCTCCCAGTTCTCCACTCCCGGGATGTGGATTGCTGACAGGTGGCAAGAGTGTGACTCTGCCCAGCGAATTATCTTTGATACTTCCACCATTGCTAGGGAGCTTCTTGTCCCTCCCTGATGGTTGATGTAAGCTACAGTCGTGATGTTGTCCGACTGAAACCTGATGAACCCCCGAGTTGTTAATTGGGGCCAAGCCAGAAGGGCATTGAGAACTGCTCTCAATTCCAGAATGTTTATTGGAAGGAGACTCTCCTCCTGATTCCATAGTCCCTGAGCCTTCAGAGAATTCCAGACAGCGCCCCAACCTAGTAGGCTGGCGTCTGTTGTTACGATTGTCCAGTCTGGCCTGCTGAATGGCATCCCCCTGGACAGGTGTGGCTGATGAAGCCACCATAGAAGAGAATTTCTGGTCTCTTGATTCAGATTCAGAGTAGGGGACAAATCTGAGTAATCCCCATTCCACTGACTTAGCATGCATAATTGCAGAGGTCTGAGGTGTAGGCGTGCAAAAAGGTACTATGTCCATTGCCGCTACCATTAAGCCGATCACCTCCATACATTGAGCTACTGACGGGTGTTGAATGGAATGAAGGGCACGGCATGCATTTTGAAGCTTTGTTAACCTGTCCTCTGTCAGGTAAATCTTCATTTCTACAGAATCTATAAGAGTCCCCAAGAATGGAACTCTTGTGAGAGGAAAAAGAGAACTCTTCTTTTCGTTCACTTTCCATCCATGCGACCTTAGAAATGCCAGAACTAACTCTGTATGAGACTTGGCAGTTTGAAAGCTTGAAGCTTGTATTAGAATGTCGTCTAGGTATGGAGCTACCGAAATCCCTCGCGGCCTTAGTACCGCCAGAAGGGCACCCAGAACCTTTGTGAAGATTCTTGGAGCCGTAGCCAATCTGAATGGAAGAGCTACAAACTGGTAGTGCCTGTCTAAGAAGGCAAACCTTAGATACCGGTGATGATCCTTGTGGATCGGTATGTGAAGGTAAGCATCCTTTAAATCCACTGTGGTCATGTACTGACCCTCTTGGATCATGGGAAGGATTGTCCGAATAGTTTCCATTTTGAACGATGGAACTCTTAGGAATTTGTTTAGAATCTTTAAATCTAAGATTGGCCTGAAAGTTCCCTCTTTTTTGGGAACCACGAACAGGTTTGAGTAGAACCCTTGTCCTAGTTCCGACCGCGGAACCGGATGGATCACTCCCATTGTTAACAGATCTTGTACGCAGCGTAGAAACGCTTCTTTCTTTATCTGGTTTGTTGACAACCTTGACAGATGAAATCTCCCTCTTGGGGGAGATAATTTGAAGTCTAGAAGGTATCCCTGAGATATGATCTCTAGTGCCCAGGGATCCTGAACATCTCTTGCCCAGACCTGGGCGAAGAGAGAGAGTCTGCCCCCCACTAGATCCGGTCCCGGATCGGGGGCTCTCGGTTCATGCTGTCTTTGGGGCAGCAGCAGGTTTCCTGGCCTGCTTGCTCTTGTTCCAGGACTGGTTAGGCTTCCAGCCTTGCCTGTAACGAGCAACAGCTCCTTCCTGTTTTGGTGCAGTGGAGGTTGATGCTGCTCCTGTTTTGAAATTCCGAAAGGGACGAAAATTAGACTGTCTAGCCTTAGCTTTGGCCTTGTCCTGAGGTAGGGCGTGGCCCTTACCTCCCGTAATGTCAGCGATAATTTCTTTCAAACCGGGCCCGAATAAGGACTGCCCCTTGAAAGGTATATTAAGTAATTTGGACTTAGAAGTAACATCAGCTGACCAGGATTTTAGCCACAGCGCCCTGCGTGCCTGTATGGCGAATCCTGAGTTCTTAGCCGTAAGTTTGGTTAAATGTACTACGGCCTCCGAAATGAAAGAATTAGCTAGTTTAAGGACTCTAAGCCTGTCCGTAATGTCGTCTAGCGTAGAGGAACTAAGGTTCTCTTCAAGCGACTCAATCCAAAATGCTGCCGCAGCCGTAATCGGCGCGATACATGCAAGGGGTTGTAATATAAAACCTTGTTGAACAAACATTTTCTTAAGGTAACCCTCTAATTTCTTATCCATTGGATCTGAGAAAGCACAGCTATCCTCCACCGGGATAGTGGTACGCTTAGCTAAAGTAGAAACTGCTCCCTCCACCTTGGGGACCGTTTGCCATAAGTCCCGAGTGGTGGCGTCTATTGGAAACATCTTTCTAAATATAGGAGGGGGTGAGAACGGCACACCGGGTCTATCCCACTCCTTAGTAACAATTTCAGTTAGTCTCTTAGGTATAGGAAAAACGTCAGTACTCGCCGGTACCGCAAAGTATTTATCCAACCTACACAGCTTCTCTGGTATTGCAACGGTGTTACAATCGTTGAGAGCTGCTAAGACCTCCCCTAGTAGTACACGGAGGTTCTCCAATTTAAATTTAAAATTTGAAATATCTGAGTCCAATCTGTTTGGATCAGAACCGTCACCCACAGAATGAAGCTCTCCGTCCTCATGCTCTGCGAGCTGTGACGCAGTATCAGACATGGCCCTAGCATTGTCAGCGCACTCTGTTCTCACCCCAGAGTGATCACGCTTGCCTCTTAGTTCTGGTAATTTAGACAAAACTTCAGTCATAACAGTAGCCATATCTTGTAATGTTATCTGTAATGGCCGCCCAGATGTACTAGGCGCCAAAATATCACGCACCTCCCGGGCGGGAGATGCAGGTACTGCCGCGTGAGGCGAGTTAGTCGGCATAACTCTCCCCTCGCTGTTTGGTGAAATTTGTTCACATTGTACAGATTGACTTTTATTTAAAGTAGCATCAATACAGTTAGTACATAAATTTCTATTGGGCTCCACCTTGGCATTGGAACAAATGACACAGATATCTTCCTCTGAGTCAGACATGTTTAACACACTAGCAAAAAACTTACAACTTGGTTATAATCTTTTTTAGCAAAAAAACGCACTGTGCCTCAAAGAGGTACTAACGATTAAATGACAGTTGAAATAATGAACTGAAAAACAGTTATAGCATCAAGCTTTAAAACAACACAACTTTTAGCAAAGGTTTGTTCCCATTAGTAAAAACAACACTAATTAAATTTGTACATAAGAAATAAAACAACGTTTTTATTCACAGTCACTATAAGGATTCTCACAGCTCTGCTGAGAGAATTTACCTCCCTTCAAAGAAGTTTGAAGACCCCTGAGATCTGTCAGAGATGAACCGGATCATGCAGGAAATATAAAAGTAACTGACTGGAATTTTTTGATGCGTAGCAAAGAGCGTCAAAAACGGCCCCTCCCTCTCCCACACAGCAGTGAAGAGAAAAGAAACTGTCACAATTAAAGCAAAAAACTGCCAAGTGGAAAATAATGCCCAAATATTTATTCACACAGTACCTCAGCAATGTAAACGATTCTACATTCCAGCAAAAACGTTTAACATGAGAATAGTTATTAAAAGGATTAGTGACCTTTAACAGAGTAGTTCCGGTGAAATACCATCCCCAGAATACTGAAGTGTATACATACATGTCATTTTAACGGTATGGCAGGCTTTTCTCATCAATTCCATTCAGAAAATAAAAACTGCCACATACCTCAATGCAGATTCATCTGCCCGCTGTCCCCTGATCTGAAGCCTTTACCTCCCTCAGATGGTCGAGAACAGCAATATGATCTTAACGACTCCGGTTAAAATCATAGTAAAAATCTCTGTCAGATTCTTCCTCAAACTCTGTCAGAGAAGTAATAACACGCTCCGGTGCTATTTTAAAATAACAAACTTTTGATTGAAGTCATAAAAACTAAGTATAATCACCATAGTCCTCTCACACATCCTATCTAGTCGTTGGGTGCAAGAGAATGACTGGGACTGACGTAGAGGGGAGGAGCTATATGCAGCTCTGCTGGGTGAATCCTCTTGCATTTCCTGTTGGGGAGGAGTTATATCCCAGAAGTAATGATGACCCGTGGACTGATCACACATAACAGAAGAAATATATATATATATATATATATATATATATATATATATATATATATGTGTGTGTTTAATTTTATATATATATATATATATATATATATATATATATATATCAATATTTGTAGAATGAAGGGCATTCTCAGGTTTTTTAGTATTTGCAAAACAAAGTTATTTATTTTTAGTATCAACAATTCTTCATAGTCGACGTTTCGGCTTTGACTGAAGCCTTCCTCAAGACAAACAACATCAATATCTGTAGTAGGACAGTAGGATGCTGTAAATGTACAGGGTGCACAACTTGCAGTGCACTAACTCAATGTACGGAGTTCATACATCCATGGACTAATAAGAAATTTTAGATTAAATATCGGGTGACCTGTACCACTAAATTTGTGATATATCTGTTACATTGTATATGTGGCAGATTTTATGTAGGCAAAACGACTGATTACCTGCGAACAAGAATGGCAAATCACAGGGCAGCCATACGGGCTGCAATTGTTAAAGGAGACTCTGATCAGCCTGTGGCAAGATATTTTGCCAAATATAAGCACACTGTTGTGGGCTTGAAATATGTCATCATTGATCATGTCCCCCCCACTCACAAGGGGAGGGGACAGGGGAAGGCTTCTGTTGCAAAAAATATCCAGATGGATTCATACTCTGGACACACTAATGCCAAAGGGCCTAAATACTCACTTTGATCTACAGTGTTTTAGCCTGTTAGTAGTTTGTAATATGTAGATCATGGGATACCTATTTTTGGGTATAAGTGTTTATAACATGCCAATGTACTTAAGGTGAGCAGTATATATTTACCTTGTTTTAATATGAACACAAAGTGTTTTTACCTGTTGTGTGGAATCTATATAGATTACACACCGGATAACACACATATGTCACATACTTGTATTTATTTATATAATTCAAGTTACAAATATTTATCATTGAAATGTTTATATTCCAGGTAATATATATACGACATAGATGTTTTCTGACTGATGTATAGTATTAATTGTGGCTGATAACATCGTTCGTGGCATATCCATTTTACAGACTTGCAGTAGTCTCAAAGGTATAGTGTTAAATAAGCATTATATGTGTGATGAAAAAAGATAAGACTATTGTAGAATGTTTAAGTGTTCTACAATAAAAGCATTTCATTTGTTATAGATCCATGATATACTAAGAATGGTGATGAACTTTCTTCTGTTTTCTGTTATGTGTATTATTACGTATCTTAGTTACGGTAATTTTTACTTTGCTTTCTCAGTTGGCCAAGTCGGGCTTCCATGGTGCTGCTCCACGCATGCGCAGTAGCAAGGGGGAGACGCCACCGGAAGTTCTGCTTGACAGAGCTGGATAGAGATATCGATGTGGGGTATAAAGTAAGGTATGTCACGTTTTCTTTTTGTGTTTGATAAA
Organism: Bombina bombina; assembly: GCF_027579735.1. Taxonomy (NCBI): domain Eukaryota; kingdom Metazoa; phylum Chordata; class Amphibia; order Anura; family Bombinatoridae; genus Bombina; species Bombina bombina. The sequence continues at coordinate 26,747,012 of NC_069504.1, forward strand.
GGGGGAAACCCCGAAATGTTACTGGGAATAAATTTCACTTTGGTGGAACTATAAGACCTATGAGTGCGGTCTCTCATTTTGGATTATATATATAATATAATATATATTTATGTACCGGCACCTGGGCATGAAAGAGCGAGAGTGCTTGGTACAGGAAATTTGGCTATATATAACCAAGGGAAAAAAATTGCACTTACAGGACTTTTTCAACAAGTAGTCAATATACTTTAATGAAACATTTTCAGGGATCTTGTCCCCTTCATCAGCATAACAAGTGAGAGAAAATCACACAATTTATAGTGAATGCTAAACAAACAAATCTCATACCTAGCATGAAAGTGGCGCCAAAGTTTCGTACTGGAACGCATCTTGTGCATCAATGTTTAGCTAAAAAATGTTACAAACTATATACATTCAAAAAATTACACTTTCGGACTACACTGTGTTGTGTCATACTCATTGTATCATGGTGCTATGTTACATACTCATTGTATCATGGTGCTATGTTACATACTCATTGTATCATGGTGCTATGTTACACACTCATTGTATCATGGTGCTATGTTACATACTCATTGTATCATGGTGCTATGTTACATACTCATTGTATCATGGTGCTATGTTACATACTCATTGTATCATGGTGCTATGTTACATACTCATTGTATCATGGTGCTATGTTACATACTCATTGTATCATGGTGCTATGTTACATACTCATTGTATCATGGTGCTATGTTACATACTCATTGTATCATGGTGCTATGTTACATACTCATTGTATCATGGTGCTATGTTACATACTCATTGTATCATGGTGCTATGTTACATACTCATTGTATCATGGTGCTATGTTACATACTCATTGTATCATGGTGCTATGTTACATACTCATTGTATCATGGTGCTATGTTACATACTCATTGTATCATGGTGCTATGTTACATACTCATTGTATCATGGTGCTATGTTACACACTCATTGTATCATGGTGCTATGTTACACACTCATTGTATCATGGTGCTATGTTACACACTCATTGTATCATGGTGCTATGTTACACACTCATTGTATCATGGTGCTATGTTACACACTCATTGTATCATGGTGCTATGTTACATACTCATTGTATCATGGTGCTATGTTACATACTCATTGTATCATGGTGCTATGTTACATACTCATTGTATCATGGTGCTATGTTACATACTCATTATATCATGGTGCTATGTTACATACTCATTGTATCATGGTGCTATGTTACATACTCATTGTATCATGGTGCTATGTTACATACTCATTGTATCATGGTGCTATGTTACATACTCATTGTATCATGGTGCTATGTTACATACTCATTATATCATGGTGCTATGTTACATACTCATTGTATCATGGTGCTATGTTACATACTCATTGTATCATGGTGCTATGTTACATACTCATTGTATCATGGTGCTATGTTACATACTAATTGAACCTCTCATATGGCCAACATTATCTGAGCGCATATATTATCTTCTAGTGTGTTAAATATACCATACTAAAGCTCATGTCTGAGGATTTGCAACTAATGTATTCGGTGTATAACCCACCTAGATCACAGCCCATGATATATTACAAGCCATGCTCATAAGCTTGATATTTAAGCCAACTCTTAGTATAATCATATATATATCCAAAACTTAAAAGTTCATATACACTCGAATCTCCATATCCAAAACCACAGTGTCCTTATGCATGCTCATCCATACAATGATCATTTGGACACCTGATTGGGCACACCTTGTTCTGTTTAAACAGAGCATGAACAAATGAAATGATGCATATGTATGGAAAAGTAACTTGCTGTCCATGAACCGGTAGTGTGTATAATTTAGTGACCACCCACGTACACCTAAACTTCCACCCAGCAATCAGGATACAAAATGCTCCCAATGCTGTGTGCTGTCAGCACAGGGAAGACAGCGGCCCCAACAAGTGGGACCACCAGACTACCCTACGCCCAACAGAGTCCCAGCGCCATGAGGATGGAGTTACATTAGTGCTTTAAAATCCGGTACTGCATTCAATCCACCAGGATATATCGTGCCCAATCGATATATCCATCGAGCCTCAAGCAGCAAAAGCATCCTGTTTCTGTCTCCCCCTCTATCCAAGGCAGGGACATGGTCGATAAGAATGTACCGGATTGAAGACACTGGATGGCCTTCTCTGGCACAATGCCTTGCTACCGGTTGGTCACAGTCACCCTGTTGTAACGCCAATCGAATTGAATGCCTATGGTTTGCCATGCGTTCACTTAGTGTTCCTGAGGTTTAACCCACATAAAAACTGGAACATGAGCAAAACAATAAGTACACAACGTGTGTAGTGGTACATGATAGAGAGTGTCTGATGACATAGTTCTGGTTGGTATGTGGATGATGAAAGGATTTGGTGTTGATCAGTCCATTACATGTAGTACAAACCAATAAGCGATAGGATCCTTTTATGTTAGCCTTATCCTTGGTGGTATAACTCAGTTTGGGATCTGTTTTCACCAGCAGAGCCTTCAAATTGGTTCCCCGTTTGAAACCCACTATAGGGTCTAGGTTATTGGCAAAGTGGAGTTTTCGGTCCGATGTCACAATTGGACAGTGGGTTCGAAGTATTTGTCCAGTTTTCCTGGTACTTGGTGTAAATGTAGTAGCCATAATCAGCTTTTCCCTGGATTCAAGCTTTGGTTTCACAGTGATTAGGTCGGACTGGGTTAGGAGTGACACTTCCTCAATCATTTCTTTAACCAATCTTGGTCTGTATCCTCTTTGTAGAAACTTGTCACCCACTCCGGTCAGCTGGGAGATACCTGTGGATAAAACCTCAGGAACACTAAGGGAACGCATGGCAAACCATAGGCATGCAATTCGATTGGCATTACAACAGGGTGACTGTGACCAACCGGTAGCAAGGCATTGTGCCAGAGAAGGCCATCCAGTGTCTTCAATCCGGTACATTCTTATCGACCATGTCCCTGCCCTGGATAGAGGGGGAGACAGAAACAGGATGCTTTTGCTGCTTGAGGCTCGATGGATATATCGATTGGGCACGATACATCCTGGTGGATTGAATGCAGTACCGGATTTTAAAGCACTAATGTAACTCCATCCTCATGGCGCTGGGACTCTGTTGGGCGTAGGGTAGTCTGGTGGTCCCACTTGTTGGGGCCGCTGTCTTCCCTGTGCTGACTGCACACAGCATTGGGAGCATTTTGTATCCTGATTGCTGGGTGGAAGTCTAGGTGTACGTGGGTGGTCACTAAATTATACACACTACCGGTTCATGGACAGCAAGTTACTTTTCCATACATATGCATCATTTCATTTGTTCATGCTCTGTTTAAACAGAACAAGGTGTGCCCAATCAGGTGTCCAAATGATCATTGTATGGATGAGCATGCATAAGGACACTGTGGTTTTGGATATGGAGATTCGAGTGTATATGAACTTTTAACTTTTGGAAATATGTATAATTATGCTAAGAGTTGGTTTAAATATCAAGCTTATGAGCATGGCTTGCAATATATCATGGGCTGTGATCTAGGTGGGTCATACACCGAATACATTAGTTGCAAATCCTCAGACATGAGCTTTAGTATGGTATATTTAACACACTAGAAGATAATATATGCGCTCAGATAATGTTGGCCATATGAGAGGTTCAATGAGTATGTAACATAGCACCATGATACAATGAGTATGTAACATAGCACCATGATACAATGAGTATGTAACATAGCACCATGATACAATGAGTATGTAACATAGCACCATGATACAATGAGTATGTAACATAGCACCATGATACAATGAGTATGTAACATAGCACCATGATACAATGAGTATGTAACATAGCACCATGATACAATGAGTATGTAACATAGCACCATGATACAATGAGTATGTAACGTAGCACCATGATACAATGAGTATGTAACATAGCACCATGATACAATGAGTATGTAACGTAGCACCATGATACAATGAGTATGTAACATAGCACCATGATACAATGAGTATGTAACATAGCACCATGATACAATGAGTATGTAACGTAGCACCATGATACAATGAGTATGTAACGTAGCACCATGATACAATGAGTATGTAACGTAGCACCATGATACAATGAGTATGTAACGTAGCACCATGATACAATGAGTATGTAACGTAGCACCATGATACAATGAGTATGTAACGTAGCACCATGATACAATGAGTATGTAACGTAGCACCATGATACAATGAGTATGTAACGTAGCACCATGATACAATGAGTATGTAACGTAGCACCATGATATAATGAGTATGTAACATAGCACCATGATACAATGAGTATGTAACATAGCACCATGATACAATGAGTATGTAACATAGCACCATGATACAATGAGTATGTAACATAGCACCATGATACAATGAGTATGTAACATAGCACCATGATACAATGAGTATGTAACATAGCACCATGATACAATGAGTGTGTAACATAGCACCATGATACAATTAGTATGTAACATAGCACCATGATACAATGAGTGTGTAACATAGCACCATGATACAATGAGTGTGTAACATAGCACCATGATACAATGAGTATGTAACATAGCACCATGATACAATTAGTATGTAACATAGCACCATGATACAATGAGTATGTAACATAGCACCATGATACACTGAGTATGTAACATAGCACCATGATACAATGAGTATGTAACATAGCACCATGATACAATGAGTATGTAACATAGCACCATGATACAATGAGTATGTAACATAGCACCATGATACAATGAGTATGTAACATAGCACCATGATACAATGAGTATGTAACATAGCACCATGATACACTGAGCATGTAACATAGCACCATGATACAATGAGCATGTAACATAGCACCATGATACAATGAGTATGTAACATAGCACCATGATACAATTAGTATGTAACATAGCACCATGATACAATGAGTATGTAACATAGCACCATGATACAATGAGTATGTAACATAGCACCATGATACACTGAGTATGTAACATAGCACCATGATACAATGAGTATGTAACATAGCACCATGATACAATGAGTATGTAACATAGCACCATGATACAATGAGTATGTAACATAGCACCATGATACAATGAGTGTGTAACATAGCACCATGATACAATGAGTGTGTAACATAGCACCATGATACAATGAGTGTGTAACATAGCACCATGATACAATGAGTATGTAACATAGCACCATGATACAATGAGTATGTAACATAGCACCATGATACAATGAGTATGTAACATAGCACCATGATACAATGAGTATGTAACATAGCACCATGATACAATGAGTATGTAACATAGCACCATGATACAATGAGTGTGTAACATAGCACCATGATACAATTAGTATGTAACATAGCACCATGATACAATGAGTATGTAACATAGCACCATGATACAATGAGTATGTAACATAGCACCATGATACAATGAGTATGTAACATAGCACCATGATACAATGAGTATGTAACATAGCACCATGATACAATGAGTATGTAACATAGCACCATGATACAATGAGTATGTAACATAGCACCATGATACAATGAGTATGTAACATAGCACCATGATACAATGAGTATGTAACATAGCACCATGATACAATGAGTATGTAACATAGCACCATGATACAATGAGTATGTAACATAGCACCATGATACAATGAGTATGTAACATAGCACCATGATACAATGAGTGTGTAACATAGCACCATGATACAATGAGTATGTAACATAGCACCATGATACAATGAGTATGTAACATAGCACCATGATACAATGAGTATGTAACATAGCACCATGATACAATGAGTATGTAACATAGCACCATGATACAATGAGTATGTAACATAGCACCATGATACAATGAGTGTGTAACATAGCACCATGATACAATGAGTATGTAACATAGCACCATGATACAATGAGTATGTAACATAGCACCATGATACAATGAGTGTGTAACATAGCACCATGATACAATGAGTATGTAACATAGCACCATGATACAATGAGTATGTAACATAGCACCATGATACACTGAGTATGTAACATAGCACCATGATACACTGAGTATGTAACATAGCACCATGATACAATGAGTATGTAACATAGCACCATGATACAATGAGTATGTAACATAGCACCATGATACACTGAGTATGTAACAAAGCACCATGATACAATGAGTATGTAACATAGCACCATGATACACTGAGTATGTAACATAGCACCATGATACAATGAGTATGTAACATAGCACCATGATACAATGAGTATGTAACATAGCACCATGATACAATGAGTATGACACAACACAGTGTAGCCCAGAAGTGTAATTTTTTGAATGTATATAGTTTGTAACATTTTTTAGCTTACATTGATGCACAATTCACGTGTGAATTGCACATATTTAAATACAATTATGAGGAGACTCAGTGCATATGCCTGCAGCACAATATTGTGTCCACTATCATTTTGACTTAGCCACTAAGGTGGTTCAATCTTGTAGGTAGGCACCTACTAGGAGTCAAGATATGACAGCTTTTGTATTTATTTACTTATATTCTCATAGTTACCAGTGCATGTTTACTATACTTCTAATGTATGTACCGATGCTATGAGCACAGGGTTATAAATCAACTTGTTGGTAGATTTTGAGGCGTGCACTGGTACTTTAAGAATATCATTAGTAGCTGTCTATGTGGTTATTGCACTAATATAAAGTAATACATGTGAAGTATGCGAAATCCACTATCACTTGAGACACTGGTATAGTGTAGCTTTAGTACTATTTCTTTGTGATAACACCGATCAGTATAAGTAGATGACGGCAGCATTTTAATGTTGATTGTGGTTTCCATGGTAACAGAGTAACTTATCTGATTGGTAGGACATTCTTTACTTGTGGTATTATACACAGCCTTCTTTTTATGGCATCATTATATTTTGCACTACGGTGTGACAATTTGTATACACAATTGATGTTGTTTTATTTTCTTTGTTACACTACGATATGTTACATACACAGTTCCGGAAGTCATGTGATTACACTTCCGGTTCTAAGAGACAGTGGAACGCAAGATGCGTTCCAGTATGAAACGTTGGCACCACTTACACGCTAGGTATGAGATTTGTTTGTTTAGCATTCACTATAAATTGTATGATTTTCTCTCACTTGTTATGCTGACGAAGGGGACAAGATCCCCAAAAACGTTTAATTAAAGTATATTGACTACTTGTTGAAAAAGTCCTGTGAGTGCAATTTTTTTCCCTTGGTTATTACTTTGTATCATTGCACCCAGGCAGGTGACTGTTGGTGGGTCGTGCTGCAGTTTTGTATCTTTATCTATATATATACAATATAAGAGAACAAGAAAGGAGGTGAGGGGAAAGGGGGAATTAGGATACAGTATGCTCTATGCCATCACAAATCATATGAACTAAATCAACAGATATAAGCCCTCAAAGTGGATGTCAAACCTGTGAGTCCAGGGAGATATAGGCCCCTCTATATGCATGAAAAAACGCTAGTCATAGGTATATACAAAAAAACCATATATAACTTTAATATTGCAAAAATGTATAAGAGCGAGTAAAATATCCAATAAAAATTCTATAACCTAAGTATAGCAAGAATTACCGATCTACCAATGGCCATTGGGAAAAAGAGAAAAAATATACACAATGTCCGTGATGAACAATCAGATGTTGTCAGATGGTGTGAAGAGACAAGTCTATGTCATAAGTATGCAACATTTGAGTCCAAGGCATGCAGACAGTATTCAAAATGTATTTATGAGAGGCAGCAGCAGCAATTTATGTAAGTAATGTTATGCCAAGCAAGATGAAAATGAAGTACAGCAGTACAGCATAGCAGAATGGCAAACAGATGGTGTTATGAGTCAGGAAACGGTCATATAGCATTACAAAGCATAGTAACAGTTCCCAGAAGTACTTACTACAGGGTGCTACCTACTGAGGGATATATACATTATGAATACTGTCTGCATGCCTTGGACTCAAATGTTGCATACTTATGACATAGACTTGTCTCTTCACACCATCTGACAACATTTGATTGTTCATCACGGACATTGTGTATATTTTTTCTCTTTTTCCCAATGGCCATTGGTAGATCGGTAATTCTTGCTATACTTAGGTTATAGAATTTTTATTGGATATTTTACTCGCTCTTATACATTTTTGCAATATTAAAGTTATATATGTTTTTTTTTTGTATATACCTATGACTAGCGTTTTTAATGCATATAGAGGAGGGGCCTATATCTCCCTGGACTCACAGGTTTGACATCCACTTTGAGGGCTTATATCTATTGATTTAGTTGATATGATTTGTGCTGGCATAGAGCATACTGTATCCTAATTCCCCTTCCCTCCTTTCTTGTTCTCCTCATATTGTATAAATTACATTTCTATGCTCCCGTGCACCCCCAGATATACTTATTTACATATCAGAGGTTTATATACATTTTACTAAATTGGGTTTAGCTGGCTTACCGTTTGCTTTTTACATATATATATAAACACACACACATACAGTATATACACACACATATATACATTTTGACTTGGCAAGATTTGCCCACTTTTCTTTGCGAAAACACTCCAAATCTGTCAGAATGCGAGGGCATCTCCTGTGCACAGCCCTCTTCAGATCACCCCACAGATTTTGAATTGGATTCAGGTCTGGGCTCTGGCTGGGCCATTCCAAAACTTTAATCTTCTTCTGGTGAAGCCATTCCTTTGTTGATTTGGATGTATGCTTTGGGTCGTTGTCATAATGAAAGATGAAGTTCCTCTTCATGTTCAGATTTCTAGCAGAAGCCTGAAGGTTTTGTGCCAATATTGTCTGGTATTTGCAACTGTTCATTATTCCCTCTACCTTGACTAAGGCCCCAGTTCCAGCTGAAGAAAAACAGCCCCAAAGCATGATGCTGACACCACCATGCTTCACTGTGGGTATGGTGTTCTTTTGGTGATATGCAATGTTGTTTTTGCGCCAAACATATCTTTTGGAATTATGGCCAAAAAGTTCAAGTTTGGTTTCATCAGACCAGAACACCTTTTGCAACATGCTTTTGGGAAACTTCAGATGTGTTTTTGCTAAAATTAGCCGGGCTTGGATGTTTTTCTTCGTAAGAAAAGGCTTTTGTCTTGCCACTCTACCCCATAGCCCAGACATATGAAGAATACGTGCGATTGTTGTCACATGTACCACACAGCCAGTACTTGCCAGATATTCCTGCAGCTCCTTTAATGTTGCTGTAGGCCTCTTGGCAGCCTCCCAGATCAGTTTTCTTCTTGTCTTTTCATCAATTTTGGAGGGAAGTCCAGTTCTTGGTAATGTCACTGTTGTGCCATATTTTCTTCACTTGATGATGACTGTCTTCACTGTGTTCCATGGTATATCTAATGCCTTGGAAATTCTTTTGTACCCTTCTCCTGACTGATACCTTTTAACAATGAGATCCCTCTGATGCTTTAGAAGCTCTCTGCGGACCATGGCTTTTGCTGTAGGATGCGACTAACAAAATGTCAGGAAAGACCGACTAGAGCAGCTGAACTTTATTTGGGGTTAATCAGAGGCACATTAAATGATGACAGGTGTGTGATGACTCCTATTTAACATGGTTTTGAATGTGATTGCTTAATTCTGAACACAGCTACATCCCCAGTTATATAGTTTCTTCCCTCAGCCTAAAAGATTTCAGTTTGTTTTTCAATTGAGTTGTACAGTTTAAAGGTCACATTAAAGGTGGAAAAAGTTCTGAAATGATTTATCTTTGTCTCATATTTTTACATCGCAGAAACCTGACATTTTAACAGGGGTGTGTAGACTTTTTATATCCACTGTATGTGTATGTATGTATATATATATGTGTATGTATGTATACATACATTATATATATATATATATACATACACACACACACATATATATATTTGACTTGCCCTCTAGGCTGGCATTTTAGTTAAGGTCTAAGGTCTTGTCTGACACACTGTCCCTTGTCTAGTACAATGTACAAGGGAAACTTTTACACAATTATTTAAAGGTACATAATAATCTTAAAATGCTCTAAGCCAGGTATGACCAGTTGGCTCAACTACGGATTTGTGCCTTACTTTTTGTGGCTGGTATCAGGGAAAAAAAAGGGGAAATAAAAATGTGTGCTTTGGGATAACCACAACTCAAAAGGATCCCTTTGGAGTGGAGGCCGACAGCAGACAGAGGACACCTGGCAATGTTTAATAGCTATAAATGTTTTTGCGGCCCCCATGAGTAATGAAGTGGCCGTCACTTCTCTATCCATATTTAATTATTGCCCAAATGCTCTGCAAAAAGATTAGTTAACAGCAAAGAGTCCCGCGATAATAAACACTTATAGCGCATTACCACATTTTTATTAATGCATTACAGAGTCCTCATCTGCAATGACTTAATATCACTAGACTTTATTTTCCTTATTGCTTTTAGCACAATAAGTTTCATGACCTAGAAGCTGTATATATGTTTATATACAGTATCTCACAAAAGTGACTACACCACTCACATTTTTGTAAATATTTTATTATATCATTTCATGTGACAACACTGAAGAAATGACACTTTACTACAATGTAAAGTAGTGAGTGTACAGCCTGTATAACAGTGTAAATATTTTATTATATCTTTTCATGTAACAACACTGAAGAAATGACACTTTGCTACAATGTAAAGTAGTGAGTGTACAGCCTGTATAACAGTGTAAATTTGCTGTCCCCTCAAAATAACTCAACACACAGCCATTAATGTCTAAACCATTGGCAACAAAAGTGAGTACACCCCTAAGTGGAAATGTCCAAATTGGGCCCAAAGTGTCAATATTTTGTGTGGCCACCATTATTTATTTATTTTTAGTCTTGGAGGTGTGTTAATAAAATATTTACAAAAATGCAAAGTTACATATACTGGGCAGCAATGCACACAGCCCTCCGGCCCAAAACTCTTTAAGCAAGAGGAGAGTTGTTATTAAGTAGCAGATAAGCAGGACAGAATGCAGCGCAGCGGCAAAGGGTGACTGGCGTTATAGAGACAGGTATACAACATCAGGCACGGGAAGAACAATGAACAAATAAGCCCAGACCGGCCGGGTCAACAGGGACACAATGTAAGAAGCTGTAGATCTTACCAACCCGGCATCCAGCTCGATGCCGATCCCCCCCGGGTGTAGCTAGGCCTCGAATCCAGAGATAGATATAGATACAGTCGGGCAAAAAAGTATTTAGTCAGCCACCAATTGTGCAAGTTCTCCCACTTAAGAAGATGAGAGAGGCCTGTAATTTTTATCATAGGTATACCTCAACTATGAGAGACAAAATGTGTAAACAAATCCAGACAATCACATTGCAAATTATGGTTGAAAATAAGTATTTGGTCAATATTAAAAGTTCATCTCAATACTTTGTTATATATCCTTTGTTGGCAATGACAGAGGTCAAACGTTTTCTGTAAGTCTTCACAAGGTTGTCACACACTGCTGCTGGTATGTTGGCCCATTCCTGCATGCAGATCTCCTCTAGAGCAGTGATGTTTTGGGGCTGTCGCTGGGCAGCACGGACTTTCAACTCCCTCCAAAGGTTTTCTATGGGGTTGAGATCTGGAGACTGGCTTGGCCACTCCAGGACCTTGAAATGCTTCTTACGAAGCCACTCCTTCGTTGCCCGGGCGGTGTGTTTGGGATCATTGTCATGCTGAAAGGCCCAGCCACGTTTTATCTTCAATGCCCTTGCTGATGGAAGAAGGTTTGCACTCAAAATCTCACAATACATGGCCCCATTCATTCTTTCATGTACACGGATCAGTCCTCCTGTTCCCTTTGCAGAGAAACAGCCCCAAAGCATGATGTTGCCACCCCCATGCTTCACAGTAGGTATGGTGTTCTTTGGTTGCAACTCAGTATTCTCTCTACTCCAAACACGACGAGTTGTGTTTCTACCAAACAGTTCTACTTTGGTTTCATCTGACCTTATGACATTCTCCCAATCCGCTTCTGGATCATCCAAATGCTCTCTAGCATACTTCAGATGGGCCCGGACATGTACTGGCTTAAGCAGGGGAACACGTCTGTCACTGCAGGATCTGAGTCCCTGGCGGCGTAGTGTGTTACTGATGGTAGCCTTTGTTACGTTGGTCCCAGCTCTCTGCAGGTCATTCACTAGGTCCCCCCGTGTGGTTCTGAGATGTTTGCTCACCGTTCTTGTGATCATTTTGACCCCACGGGGTGAGATCTTGCGTGGAGCCCCAGATCGAGGGAGATCATCAGTGGTCTTGTATGTCTTCCATTTTCTAATTATTGCTCCCACAGTTGATTTCTTTACACCAAGCTGCTTGCCTATTGCAGATTCAGTCTTCCCAGCCTGGTGCAGGTCTACAATTTTGTTTCTGGTGTCCTTCGACAGCTCTTTGGTCTTCACCATAGTGGAGTTTGGAGTGTGACTGTTTGGTTGAGGTTGTGGACAGGTGTCTTTTATACTGATAACAAGTTCAAACAGGTGCCATTAATACAGGTAATGAGTGGAGGACAGAGGAGCCTCTTAAAGAAGAAGATACAGGTCTGTGAGAGCCAGAAATCTTGCTTGTTTGTAGGTGACCAAATACTTATTTTCCACCATAATATGCAAATAAATTATTTCCAAATCAGACAATGTGATTGTCTGGATTTGTTTCCACATTTTGTCTCTCATAGTTGAGGTATACCTATGATGAAAATTACAGGCCTCTCTCATCTTCTTAAGTGGGAGAACTTGCACAATTGGTGGCTGACTAAATATTTTTTTGCCCCACTGTATATACAGAGATATAGATTATATATATATATATATATATATATATAAATATATATACACACACACACACATACAAAATATGTGTGGGTGTGTTTGTTTATTATCAGTGAAATCTGGGTATGGTTGTTACAATTCTTACCGCACCATAGATACCTGGGACCACAAATTCTCATTAAAGGTAAACAAGTGAGTGTGAGCAGTAGTTCACTCACCGGCACTGCGCACACGTGTAGAAGACCGTCTGCCCTTCGTCTGCAGAGCGCATCTGTCTCGTATGATACACCATCTTCTCACACCCACAGCGGGGGCAGCGCCTGTCAATCTGAGAAACACAAAACATAACAGCGGTTACAGGGGTCAGGTTGGTGACAATAGACTTCATCTCTCCCAGCAAAACAACCATTAACTGTACGAAGACAGAGAATTTACCAATGGTCCCTTCAGAGCAGCCACCTCTTCGGTCTCATTTGACAGTGCAATGGTATCAAGTTTGTTAAATACTACAGACGACTGGACACATTTTCCCAGGAACTCTAAAAATGTGAGAGAGTGAGACAATCAAACCAACTCAGCACAGGCAAATCAACATAGTTTTTACTGCAATTTGTCCTTAGCCAAACAGGAGCCAACCCAGGCTTTAGTCAGCAGACAACAAGGCTAAGTAGGAAAGCAACTATCTAATATTTTCATAATTGATTAAAATCGGTCAATTGTTTTTTCGATTAATCGGATAAAAAAAAAAAATTTCAATTCAATTTTTAGGTATATTTAAAATAATATCCACAAACAGTTAGAAATAGAAACGTCAGACGAAAACTTTACAATAACACAACTGTTTAAGCAGCAAAACACATTTTTATAATTAAAGGGACATTTGTTCTGTCATGATTTAGGAAGAGAATGTCATTTTAAACAACTTTCTAATTTACTCCCATTATCTAATTTGCTTCATTCTCATGATATCTTTAGCTGAAAAGCATATCTAGATAGGCTCAGTAGCTGCTGATTGGTGGCTGCACATAGATGGCTCACCCATGTGCATTGCTATTTCTTCAACAAAGGATATCTAATGAATGAAGCAAATAATTTGAATGTTCAAAATATGTATTCTCTAAGAGTCTGATAAAAAAATGAGAGTTTAGTGTCCCTTTAAGCAAAACAAAACCACAAAACTGTTTCAAAAGAGTTGGAACTAAAAGAGGTAAATGGCAACGGTTTGTAAACAGCCTGTTATTCAGCAGAGAGGAAACGCTCAGATGGTGCTGAGGTGCCTGAGATGCTCCTGGCTGAGGCTGGCGCTCTTTTTACAGCTATATTACCTGCAGCAGAGAGGAAGCGCTCAGATGGTGCTGAGGTGCCTGAGATGCTCCTGGCTGAGGCTGGCGCTCTTTTTACAGCTATATTGTCTGCAGCAGAGAGGAAGCGCTCAGATGGTGCTGAGGTGCCTGAGATGCTCCTGGCTGAGGCTGGTGCTCTTTTTACAGCTATATTGTCTGCAGCAGAGGGGAAGTGCTCAGATGGTGCTGAGGTGCCTGAGATGCTCCTGGCTGAGGCTGGCGCTCTTTTTACAGCTATATTGTCTGCAGCAGAGAGGAAGCGCTCAGATGGTGCTGAGGTGCCTGAGATGCTCCTGGCTAAGGCTGGTGCTCTTTTTACAGCTATATTGTCTGCAGCAGAGAGGAAGCGCTCAGATGGTGCTGAGGTGCCTGAGAAGCTCCTGGCTAAGGCTGGTGCACTTTTTACAGCTATATTGTCTGCAGCAGAGAGGAAGCGCTCAGATGGTGCTGAGGTGCCTGAGATGCTTCAGGCTAAGGCTGGTGCACTTTTTACAGCTATATTGTCTGCAGCAGAGAGGAAGCGCTCAGATGGTGCTGAGGTGCCTGAGATGCTCCTGGCTGAGGCTGGTGCTCTTTTTACAGCTATATTGTCTGCAGCAGAGAGGAAGCGCTCAGATGGTGCTGAGGTGCCTGAGAAGCTCCTGGCTAAGGCTGGTGCTCTTTTTACAGCTATAGTGTCTGCAGCAGAGAGGAAGCGCTCAGATGGTGCTGAGGTGCCTGAGATGCTTCAGGCTAAGGCTGGTGCTCTTTTTACAGCTATATTGTCTGCAGCAGAGAGGAAGCGCTCAGATGGTGCTGAGGTGCCTGAGATGTTACTGGCTAAGGCTGGTGCTCTTTTTACAGCTATAGTGTCTGCAGCAGAGGGGAAGTGCTCAGATGGTGCTGAGGTGCCTGAGATGCTCCTGGCTGAGGCTGGCGCTCTTTTTACAGCTATATTACCTGCAGCAGAGAGTAAGCGCTCAGATGGTGCTGAGGTGCCTGAGATGTTCCTGGCTAAGGCTGGTGCTCTTTTTACAGCTATATTGTCTGCAGCAGAGAGGAAGTGCTCAGATGGTGCTGAGGTGCCTGAGATGCTTCAGGCTAAGGCTGGTGCACTTTTTACAGCTATATTGTCTGCAGCAGAGGGGAAGCGCTCAGATGGTGCTGAGGTGCCTGAGATGCTCCTGGCTAAGGCTGGTGCTCTTTTTACAGCTATATTGTCTGCAGCAGAGATGAAGCGCTCAGATGGTGCTGAGGTGCCTGAGAAGCTCCTGGCTAAGGCTGGTGCTCTTTTTACAGCTATATTGTCTGCAGCAGAGGGGAAGTGCTCAGATGGTGCTGAGGTGCCTGAGATGCTCCTGGCTAAGGCTGGTGCTCTTTTTACAGCTATATTACCTGCAGCAGAGAGGAAGCGCTCAGATGGTGCTGAGGTGCCTGAGAAGCTCCTGGCTAAGGCTGGTGCTCTTTTTACAGCTATATTGTCTGCAGCAGAGATGAAGCGCTCAGATGGTGCTGAGGTGCCTGAGATGCTCCTGGCTAAGGCTGACTCTCTTTTTACAGCTATATTGTCTGCAGCAGAGAGGAAGTGCTCAGATGGTGCTGAGGTGCCTGAGATGCTCCTGGCTAAGGCTGGTGCTCTTTTTACAGCTATATTGTCTGCAGCAGAGAGGAAGCGCTCAGATGGTGCTGAGGTGCCTGAGATGCTCCTGGCTGAGGCTGGCGCTCTTTTTACAGCTATATTGTCTGCAGCAGAGAGGAAGCGCTCAGATGGTGCTGAGGTGCCTGAGAAGCTCCTGGCTAAGGCTGGTGCACTTTTTACAGCTATATTGTCTGCAGCAGAGAGGAAGCTCTCAGATGGTGCTGAGGTGCCTGAGATGCTCCTGGCTGAGGCTGGTGCTCTTTTTACAGCTATATTGTCTGCAGCAGAGAGGAAGCGCTCAGATGGTGCTGAGGTGCCTGAGATGCTCCTGGCTGAGGCTGGCGCTCTTTTTACAGCTATATTGTCTGCAGCAGAGAGGAAGCGCTCAGATGGTGCTGAGGTGCCTGAGAAGCTCCTGGCTAAGGCTGGTGCACTTTTTACAGCTATATTGTCTG
Source organism: Bombina bombina (assembly GCF_027579735.1). Classification (NCBI taxonomy): domain Eukaryota; kingdom Metazoa; phylum Chordata; class Amphibia; order Anura; family Bombinatoridae; genus Bombina; species Bombina bombina. Next base: position 26,763,370 of record NC_069504.1, read on the forward strand.
CAGCAGAGAGGAAGCTCTCAGATGGTGCTGAGGTGCCTGAGATGCTCCTGGCTGAGGCTGGCGCTCTTTTTACAGCTATATTACCTGCAGCAGAGAGGAAGCACTAAGATGGTGCTGAGGTGCCTGAGATGCTCCTGGCTAAGGCTGGTGCTCTTTTTACAGCTATATTGTCTGCAGCAGAGGGGAAGTGCTCAGATGGTGCTGAGGTGCCTGAGATGCTCCTGGCTAAGGCTGGTGCTCTTTTTACAGCTATATTGTCTGCAGCAGAGGGGAAGTGCTCAGATGGTGCTGAGGTGCCTGAGATGCTCCTGGCTGAGGCTGGTGCTCTTTTTACAGCTATATTACCTGCAGCAGAGAGGAAGCGCTCAGATGGTGCTGAGGTGCCTGAGATGCTTCAGGCTAAGGCTGGTGCTCTTTTTACAGCTATATTGTCTGCAGCAGAGAGGAAGCGCTCAGATGGTGCTGAGATGCCTGAGATGCTCCTGGCTAAGGCTGTTGCTCTTTTTACAGCTATATTGTCTGCAGCAGAGGGGAAGTGCTCAGATGGTGCTGAGGTGCCTGAGAAGCTCCTGGCTAAGGCTGGTGCTCTTTTTACAGCTATATTGTCTGCAGCAGAGGGGAAGCGCTCAGATGGTGCTGAGGTGCCTGAGATGCTCCTGGCTAAGGCTGGTGCTCTTTTTACAGCTATATTGTCTGCAGCAGAGAGGAAGCACTCAGATGGTGCTGAGGTGCCTGAGAAGCTCCTGGCTGAGGCTGGCGCTCTTTTTACAGCTATATTGTCTGCAGCAGAGAGGAAGCGCTCAGATGGTGCTGAGGTGCCTGAGATGCTCCTGGCTGAGGCTGGCGCTCTTTTTACAGCTATATTACCTGCAGCAGAGAGGAAGCGCTCAGATGGTGCTGAGGTGCCTGAGATGCTCCTGGCTAAGGCTGGTGCTCTTTTACAGCTATATTGTCTGCAGCAGAGATGAAGCGCTCAGATGGTGCTGAGGTGCCTGAGATGCTCCTGGCTAAGGCTGGTGCTCTTTTTACAGCTATATTGTCTGCAGCAGAGAGGAAGCGCTCAGATGGTGCTGAGGTGCCTGAGAAGCTCCTGGCTAAGGCTGACTCTCTTTTTACAGCTATATTGTCTGCAGCAGAGAGGAAGCGCTCAGATGGTGCTGAGGTGCCTGAGATGCTCCTGGCTGAGGCTGGTGTTTTTTTTACAGCTATATTGTCTGCAGCAGAGAGGAAGCGCTCAGATGGTGCTGAGGTGCCTGAGATGCTCCTGGCTAAGGCTGGTGCTCTTTTTACAGCTATATTGTCTGCAGCAGAGAGGAAGCTCTCAGATGGTGCTGAGGTGCCTGAGATGCTCCTGGCTAAGGCTGGTGCTCTTTTTACAGCTATATTGTCTGCAGCAGAGGGGAAGTGCTCAGATGGTGCTGAGGTGCCTGAGATGCTCCTGGCTGAGGCTGGCGCTCTTTTTACAGCTATATTACCTGCAGCAGAGAGTAAGCGCTCAGATGGTGCTGAGGTGCCTGAGATGTTCCTGGCTAAGGCTGGTGCTCTTTTTACAGCTATATTGTCTGCAGCAGAGAGGAAGTGCTCAGATGGTGCTGAGGTGCCTGAGATGTTCCTGGCTAAGGCTGGTGCTCTTTTTACAGCTATATTGTCTGCAGCAGAGGGGAAGTGCTCAGATGGTGCTGAGGTGCCTGAGATGCTTCAGGCTAAGGCTGGTGCACTTTTTACAGCTATATTGTCTGCAGCAGAGGGGAAGCGCTCAGATGGTGCTGAGGTGCCTGAGAAGCTCCTGGCTAAGGTTGGCGCTCTTTTTACAGCTATATTGTCTGCAGCAGAGGGGAAGCGCTCAGATGGTGCTGAGGTGCCTGAGAAGCTCCTGGCTAAGGCTGGTGCTCTTTTTACAGCTATATTGTCTGCAGCAGAGAGGAAGCTCTCAGATGGTGCTGAGGTGCCTGAGATGCTTCAGGCTAAGGCTGGTGCTCTTTTTACAGCTATATTGTCTGCAGCAGAGAGGAAACGCTCAGATGGTGCTGAGGTGCCTGAGATGCTCCTGGCTAAGGCTGGCGCTCTTTTTACAGCTATATTGTCTGCAGCAGAGATGAAGCGCTCAGATGGTGCTGAGGTGCCTGAGATGCTTCAGGCTAAGGCTGGTGCTCTTTTTACAGCTATATTGTCTGCAGTAGAGAGGAAACGCTCAGATGGTGCTGAGGTGCCTGAGATGTTCCTGGCTGAGGCTGGCGCTCTTTTTACAGCTATATTGTCTGCAGCAGAGAGGAAACGCTCAGATGGTGCTGAGGTGCCTGAGATGCTCCTGGCTGAGGCTGGCGCTCTTTTTACAGCTATATTACCTGCAGCAGAGAGGAAGCGCTCAGATGGTGCTGAGGTGCCTGAGATGCTCCTGGCTGAGGCTGGCGCTCTTTTTACAGCTATATTGTCTGCAGCAGAGAGGAAACGCTCAGATGGTGCTGAGGTGCCTGAGATGCTCCTGGCTGAGGCTGGCGCTCTTTTTACAGCTATATTACCTGCAGCAGAGAGGAAGCGCTCAGATGGTGCTGAGGTGCCTGAGATGCTCCTGGCTGAGGCTGGCGCTCTTTTTACAGCTATATTGTCTGCAGCAGAAAGGAAACGCTCAGATGGTGCTGAGGTGCCTGAGATGCTCCTGGCTGAGGCTGGCGCTCTTTTTACAGCTATATTGTCTGCAGCAGAGAGGAAGTGCTCAGATGGTGCTGAGGTGCCTGAGATGCTCCTGGCTAAGGCTGGCGCTCTTTTTACAGCTATATTACCTGCAGCAGAGAGGAAGCGCTCAGATGGTGCTGAGGTGCCTGAGATGCTCCTGGCTAAGGCTGGTGCTCTTTTTACAGCTATATTGTCTGCAGCAGAGAGGAAGCGCTCAGATGGTGCTGAGGTGCCTGAGAAGCTCCTGGCTAAGGCTGGTGCTCTTTTTACAGCTATATTACCTGCAGCAGAGAGGAAGCACTAAGATGGTGCTGAGGTGCCTGAGATGCTCCTGGCTGAGGCTAGTGCTCTTTTTACAGCTATATTACCTGCAGCAGAGAGGAAGCGCTCAGATGGTGCTGAGGTGCCTGAGATGCTCCTGGCTAAGGCTGACTCTCTTTTTACAGCTATATTGTCTGCAGCAGAGAGGAAGCGCTAAGATGGTGCTGAGGTGCCTGAGATGCTCCTGGCTAAGGCTGACTCTCTTTTTACAGCTATATTGTCTGCAGCAGAGAGGAAGCGCTAAGATGGTGCTGAGGTGCCTGAGATGCTCCTGGCTAAGGCTGACTCTCTTTTTACAGCTATATTGTCTGCAGCAGAGAGGAAGCGCTAAGATGGTGCTGAGGTGCCTGAGATGCTCCTGGCTAAGGCTGACTCTCTTTTTACAAGCTATATTGTCTGCAGCAGAGAGGAAGCGCTAAGATGGTGCTGAGGTGCCTGAGATGCTCCTGGCTAAGGCTGACTCTCTTTTTACAAGCTATGTTACCTGCAGCAGAGAAGAGGGGCTCAGATGGTGCTGAGGTACTTGAGATGCATAAGTAGGATTTTGACAATTTCACAAAGGTGGGATCTTTGTTAGCTCTCAACCAAGGTTTTCCAAGTTGGCAAGAGGCCTCTCAACAAAGTAAGCCTGGACTTCATTTGTAACTTAAATATCGATATATGCAGTGATAAAAAATCAGCTATTAGGTTAGGGAAAAAATGTCATCCACTCTTAAAGTAAGATATATATCCTTATAGAGGTTGAATCGGGTACATTATCACAATTTATTGAAAATATAAATAAAATCAAAAAAAGGTCCAAAGTGCTAAGTACTAAAAAAAAAACCTCAAAATAGTTAGATATGAGCGCAGAGCGAATTCACCAAGCTCCTGATAAAACCTAAGAGTCCCTAATATAGGTTATAAACAATAATAGTGTTTGCTCATTTATCAGCCGATTGCTGATTGATGTATACTGTATAACTGCGTAAGACTTTTTTTTTTAGTAATACAAATAAATGAAAGCAGGAGCGCTGTAGCTAAAGGTGAAACAAATTAAGTGATATTGCGTTTGTCTAGTAAAAAGTGATATCAATAATATTAAACGTGACTAAAGAACTAACATTGACTATATACCAAGTGTATTACTTCATATACCAAGTGTATAACTTGTGAGGATATCCTAAACCACTGCGTACATATATAAATTAAGAAATAAAGACTGACCAGTAAAACAATATATAAATATGGCTATGCCAAATTTATTAAAATACTAACACAGTAAAAAACAGACGTCTCCGTTAAAAAAGTAATAGGTTGCCACCATATATAAAAACAAATAAAAAATAAAATACGGCCTTGATATAGAACAAATTAGAACTTGACTCAGTCCAAGATAAGCATCCAAGGTGAAAGTTCCAAAGTGGAATATTAAGTATAGGATTGCAGGCAACCGCAAGCTTACCTCCAGCCTGTGTGTACTTATCGGTCTCTGCAAGTGAAATTACCGCCGTAGCGGGATGACGTCACCTTTATGGGCGCTGTCCTGGATCAACCGCTTGATTGGTCCTTTAGCGTAGCGGCTCCAAATGTAAATTTAAACTTCCAGCAACAAAGTATCTGCTCTTAAGTGCCTGTCGGCACGCAAGATACCTTATAGAGGATGGTGTGTGGGAGGAAACAGATTGTTAGCTTTCAGTCCCCAAATACAGAGAATCTGTGGTATCGCTGTGCGATGCAATAATCTGTCCTGTGCTACCTGTTAGACCTTGCTGACCTTATTTCCAATTTTGTCAGTTTCTTTCAGCAGGCTTTACAGGCTTCAGATAATCACTTGTGTTGCTGTACTACACAACTTGCATTGAATTGGATATCTCTGCCCAGTACGTGCAAGAGGAGCCTATTTGAAAATGGAAAGTAAAGCTACAGATGGAACAAAAATGTTTGCCTACACAGAATTTGATGCGGCCAGAATCACGGCCTTATCTAAAGGATCGAGAGACTTTTTGCATGCAGCACCTGCTGAAAATGTAAGTAAAACACTTGAACAGATGACATATAAAAATGCAAAATGGAGCCTGCACGTAAGCACCTTATCAGAATATTATAGAGTAAAAAGGATACCGAGAGGTCTTAGGATGAGCATCTGTCCCACATTACTAAGGGATAAAAAAAAGAGTATTGTGACAAATTTGAATCTATAATAAACAAATGCTCCTACGACCTAATGGTTCTGACAGTGGAGTCCCTAATTGAAGAAATAGCAATACAGGAGGGAAAGATTAAACAGAGCCGGGAGGAGCTGTCAAAAAGCTTAACATCGGAAGACTTTGAAACCCTGATTAAACAGATTGAAAATAAAACAACTGAACTGCAGAAAGTAATTAAAGATAGGAAACGACAAAAATTTCAAAGAGATGAAGCGGACTATCTTACCGGGAGAGTTTATAAGTGGAGAAACGGTTCCCATGGTAACAGTAACAACAATTATGGCAACAGAAGAGCTGGAGCACGCAGAGCCAATAGGGTTCGTGAACAAGGAGCACAACCGGAAGGGGATATGACAACGTCACAAGCCGAATCAGATGACTCCTCCCCTTTAGACTCAAGCAACGAAAGTCTTGGCATAGAGGTGGGAGGAAACACCGTAAGAAGCAGAGGCCGGGGCAGAGGTGGCCCGAGGAGATCGAGCAGGAGAGGGAGACAATTCCGTCACTAGTTACGGAAACAGAAGGGAGTAAAGACAAAGATGATACTTCAATTGGAAAACGGACTGAACTGCATAAAGGGGTAAGATCTGAACTGTCCACTATATTAAACATATCTGGGAAAGAACTGACTAAAGAAGAGCTAAGCTTGTTAGAGAAAGGACTTTCTTTTTGCCCTTATGCAAATACCAATTTCTTTGAATTAAATAAAGATCTGCAGAGGTTTTTTAGGAACATCAAATTGAAAACGTGGTTCCATGAGAACAAATATTTAGTATCTGAAAATATGGATGTGGAAATTGAAAGATTTATCTTTAAAAAATAAAAGCATGTTTAACCCATCTTCTAACAATCACAGTGTTAATACATTTATCAATCTGGTATGTAATGATATAGATAAATTGAAAATTAAGGATGAAAGAAGAATTCTAAAAAAACAGTATAAGAACAAAGTTGGAGGGTTTAATCTGACTAAAGGTGAACATAAGGCCATAAAAGAGCTGAAAAGTAAAACAAGAGAGCTTACCATTAAAATGGCTGATAAGGGTGGAGCTACCATAGTGTTAGATAGAACATACTATATAAATGAAATAGAGAACCAACTTAGGGATGATGAAACATATCAGAAATTAAATTACAACCCTGTAAGTAAAATTCAGAAAGAAATTGAATTAACATTAAATAAGGCTTTTGAGAACAAATTAATAGATAAGAAACTAAGGGAATATTTGTTTAATAAAGAACCTAAGAACCCGGTCTTCTATACTGTGCCTAAGGTACACAAGAATTTAGCTACACCACCAGGGAGGCCCATAGTCTCCAGTGTTAATTCTGCTTTAACAAATATCTCAACATTTCTGGATAAAATATTACAGCCAGAGGTTAAACAGATATCATCATATCTTAAGGATACAGGAGACTTTATGAACAAAGCTAAAGAGTTATGCTTAGAAACAGATACATTTTTGCTCTATACCATGGATGTAAAAAGCCTCTACACGGCTATTAAGCATGAAACAGGAATTGGTATAATTAAAAAAGTATGTAAAGTAAATAAGAAATGTTCAGATCTACAAGTAGAATTTATTGAGAATTTATTGAGGCTTATCCTTTATTGGAATCATTTTTTATTCCAAGATGATTGGTATATCCAAGTGAAAGGGACAGCCATGGGGACCAACGTTGCCCCATCATATGCCAACCTATTCATGAGTGAAATAGAAGAAAGAATAGTGTATGAAAATGAGAAATTCCGTCTGTATGACGCCACCTGGTGGAGATTTATAGACGATGTATTTGGCATATGGTGGGGCAGCGTTGAGTCCCTTATGGAGTTTGTTAATGAAATCAATGGAGCAGTCAAAGGATTAGAATTCTCTATAGAGTGGAGTGAGGAATCAGTAACATTCCTGGATACTAGAGTAACCAAAGAGGGAAATAAGCTAGTATTTGATCTGTATAAAAAGATACAGATAGAAATACATTACTAAGCTATGATAGTTTCCATCCAAGAGGGTAAATAAATTCATTACCCAAGAGTCAGCTACTCAGGGTGGACAGGATTGTCACTAACCCAGAAATTAAACAAACAAGAATAAAGGAAATGCAGAAAAAATTCCTAGATAGAGGGTACCCAAGTACATTAATTGAAAAGCACACTAACAATATGAGGAACAGAGAACAAAGTTCAAGAGAAAGGGCTAAAGAGGATAAGTTGATATTAGTCACACAGTTTAACCCTAACAGTGAAGAAATTAAACGTATTGTGACAAAGCACTGGCACATATTAAGAGAGTGTAATAAGGAAATTGAGTTGTTTAAAAATCCTCCGTTAATGGCTTACAAGAGAGTAAAAAACTTAAGAGATCAACTCACTAGTACAGATGTAGGGCCTAAGAAACAGGCGAGACAAACACTCATAGGCAATAAAAATAAAGGATCATTTCCATGTCTAGGGTGTATGAGTTGCCACTCTGTAATCAAAGGTAAATATTTTTTCCATCCAAGAACAGGGAAGAAATATGAGATAAGAGAACATTACACATGTGAGTCAAAGTACGTTATCTACCTAATAAAATGTGCCTGTTCTCTAATCTACATAGGGGAAACCACACGTATGGTTAGGGACAGGATATGTCAGCACCGTTCAAATATACGGTGCAAAAATCTTGAAGCCCCAGTGTCCCATCATTTTTTAAAATGTGGACACCAGATAAGCCAATTACGATGGCAAGTCATAGACAGTGTGGGTCCCCAGAGAAATGGTAGTAATCGGGGAAAAAATATTGAAAGAAAAAGAAATGTAATGGATATTTGAGCTAGGATGTATGGAACCAAATGGCCTCAATAGAGACTATGATTGGTCAATTTTCCTGTAATGAAATATATTGTAAAATTAATTCTATCATTCTCACTATTGTAAATATATGTATTGCTAATGTTCAAATCATGTAAATTTATTGTAAACAGGTCTGCATAAATTTAAAATGTAGTAATTCTCAAGATAGATATATAGGCAAACAGGTACTGATACTTGGTTATAGTAAATGTAACTAAGTAATGTTTTTAAGGTGTCATCATTTTGTTGCTCAGTAGATGGCAGCAGAGCCACTTAATGAAGTGGTTGGCGCCAAACTGAGGGCTTTAAATTTGTTTCAAATGACACAATGTATTAGCATGAATAAGAGTGGCAACACTCGAAACGTCGCATTTTATGTCTGTAACTTAAACAGAAAATAAAGAATATTTGATATAATAGTGCTGTGGACAATACTATTTGTATCATTGATGTTGGGGGACCCTGGCAGAACCCCTGTCTTCACGAGCATTATTCTCCGGTTGGTTGCTGTACTACACAACTTGCATTGAAGTGCATAAGATAGTTGGTCCCAACGGTGATCAAGTCCAAACTGATCGTTCCAGCTTCAAATGGAAAACAATCTCAAGAGTTGTAACACAGATGTGTTACAACTCTTGAGATTGTTTTCCATTTGAAGCTGGAACGATCAGTTTGGACTTGATCACCGTTGGGACCAACTATCTTATGCACGAGTGATTATCTGAAGCCTGTAAAGCCTGCTGAAAGAAACTGACAAAATTGGAAATAAGGTCAGCAAGGTCTAACAGGTAGCACAGGACAGATTATTGCATCGCACAGCGATACCACAGATTCTCTGTATTTGGGGACTGAAAGCTAACAATCTGTTTCCTCCCACACACCATCCTCTATAAGGTATCTTGCGTGCCGACAGGCACTTAAGAGCAGATACTTTGTTGCTGGAAGTTTAAATTTACATTTGGAGCCGCTAAGCTAAAGGACCAATCAAGCGGTTGATCCAGAACAGCACCCATAAAGGTGACGTCATCCCGCTACGGCGGTAATTTCACTTGCAGAGACCGATAAGTACACACAGGCTGGAGGTAAGCTTGCGGTTGCCTGCAATCCTATACTTAATATTCCACTTTGGAACTTTCACCTTGGATGCTTATCTTGGACTGAGTCAAGTTCTAATTTGTTCTATATCAAGGCCGTATTTTATTTTTTATTTGTTTTTATATATGGTGGCAACCTATTACTTTTTTAACGGAGACGTCCATTTTTTACTGTGTTAGTATTTTAATAAATTTGGCATAGCCATATTTATATATTGTTTTACTGGTCAGTCTTTATTTCTTAATTTATATATGTACGCAGTGGTTTAGGATATCCTCACAAGTTATACACTTGGTATATGAAGTAATACACTTGGTATATAGTCAATGTTAGTTCTTTAGTCACGTTTAATATTATTGATATCACTTTTTACTAGACAAACGCAATATCACTTTAAATTTGTTTCACCTTTAGCTACAGCGCTCCTGCTTTCATTTATTTGTATTACTAAAAAAAAAAGTCTTACGCAGTTATACAGTATACATCAATCAGCAATCGGCTGATAAATGAGCAAACATCCCTAGATTGCTGGGAGTTATTTGAATTGATGTGCACTATTATCCAAGTATAAATAATAAGCTTGGTACTAGATCATGCAAAGCGTAGTCCTAAATCGCTTGATTATAAAGAATCCTAATGATGACTCCTATTATTTCTGGGTTGCACAGGTGATCTAATGCACATAAGCCAGGGGTAGTTGAAAGCTAAAAAAACCAAACCCCCAAAACCTTCTACTGTCCTGAGAGAAAAGTAAACGTCTGCAGACGTCCTTTAGGCTAAGGACATAACCATAAAACACAATACCATCTGCAGGAGGAGTTCATGGGGGTGAGGCCACTGGCGCCGTGCGCAGAGCAAGTAATAGAGATTCTTTGACAACTATTTTTATAACCGATTATTAGGGATTATGTTTGTGATGTGAGTCACCAAGATCTGAGGGCCTGTTATGGAACATTCTTTGGGCTGGAGGTCCATGGGCTTAAGGATACCCAGAGACTGCATGGAAATGTGGAATTTTATATGCTGGACACCCCATGCATTTTCATAACTCTGTCTTATGTCCATGTCACCCTGTATCCATAAATACAGGATGGGTACAGGGTGTGAGTGCCCCTTGTGGGAGCAATTGTGACTCTATAAGCCAAGTGGGCATAAATGACTTAATAGTTAATAAGAGCTGTTCTTGTATTCTGTAATAAGATGTATTTTATTTACGTTGCAGATCTGATTGTGTCTCAGGAGTCTGTCTGGGTAAACTGATTGTGTTCCTGTGTGATTATGTTAACTAGACTGCCCAACATCAGATTGCCTGAGTAAACTCTCTTCCCCAGTTAATTAACTTGATATGTTAATCTGATTTACCTGTGAGTAGACAATTGTTAGAGGTTTGATGTATTGTTCATATGTTTGTTTTACTATTTAACCAATTCCCTCTGTTTGCTGAAGCTCTGTGACTCTGGAATGCCAGGCTGTATAAATCTGTGTGCTGCTTTCAAATAAAGTGTTCATTTTTGTGTTCAGACCACTGAGTGTTGCCTCAGTTCTGTTCCCCTCCATAACTTTAGACTGCGGTCAAAGGGGGGTACCAGGAGCTATTGCTCAGGATAAAGGGATGTCCAGGACAAGTGTTCTGACTGAGGTACTCATTCGGGGTACAATGTTGATTAGTTGTTGCAGCTCGAGGATAAAGTGCTTTGTTTTGCAGTGGTTAACCGTCTGATACCTGCAGTGTAACCCAGGTTCCATGATGGCAGCACACACAATTATAGGGGGTGCATGAAATGTATTTACTGTTTAGGGTCCCTTTAAGAGGAGCTCACTAATGTGCCTTTTGTGGAGGACAGACACTACAATAATAATGCTCAGTGACATAAGCTGATCATTTCTCTCCATGTCAGCAAGTTTTTGAGAATCAGGCCCTGAGAATCAAATAGGTCAGGGAGCAGAGCAGGATACGGTGCCTCAGGGGCAGGTGTAAAGAAACCTATACAGACAACAGATAAGAGTATACACCTAGAGCTAATGAGCAGGCTACATTGACAGTTTAATAAGTCACCATGTACTGGTTTAATGTTTTTACCAGTGTCACTGTAAAATCCAGGTCATAAAGAGACAACTCCTTATATACCCAGCCCTCTCCAGTACAACCACTCCTCCTGTTATCAGGGTGGATAAAAAAATCAATGATTTATAAAAAAAAAATTGTTTTTAAATAGGATTATTTTTTTATTTTTTTTAAATAAAATGCTTTTGGAGGAAAATCTATTTAAAGATAGTTTCTATTTAAGATACATTATAATCTAAAGCTTATTCTTTCTAAAAAAATAGATTACAAATTTTTTATGTCCCTTTAAAAACTGGTCTAAAAAGAAGGGATACATAGAAAGCGCTAAAAACAACAGAACGAACTTGATAGGATACAAACAACACTATTTATTGTAAATGCAAAGTTTATCTATATAGTGACCGGTCACTTAATTTAAAGAATATATCAGGAATTCAGAAAAGGTTTCAGATACCAAACGACCCTAGAAGCTCCAGCTCAAATGGCAAGTACGGATTATAATGCAGGACGCACTCATTTTATAGAGGTGATCTTATCCTAGAGGCTGGACAAGAATACATTGCAGGCACCCATTAAAGGGACACTGAACCCAAATTTTTTATTTTGTGAATCAGATAGAGCATACAATTTTAAGCAATTTTCTAATTTACTCCTAGTATAAATTTTTCTTCTCTCTCTTGCTATCTTTATTTAAAAAAGAAGACATCTAAGCTATTTTTTTGGTTCAGTACCCTGGACAGCACTTGTTTATTGGCCGGTTAAATTAATCCACCAATCAGAAAGAACAACCCAGGTTGTTCACCAAAAATGGGCCGGCATCTAAACTTACATTCTTGCTTTTCAAATAAAGATACAAAGAGAATGAAGAAAAGTTGATAATAGGAGTAAATTAGAAAGTTGCTTAAAATTGCATACTCTGATTTATGAAAGAAAAAAATTGAGTTCAGTGTCCATTTAATAACTGTTGGGTGACAGTTTAGGATAGAATTTATAACTAATTTTGATCATAGTTATTTTAAAGGTATTTGTATTCAACCACTCAGTCATATATATGTTTTACAGACCGCGTTATATTTTCAGTCGATGTTGCAGTTACTCTCTCATGTTAATGCTAGTTCAACGCTTCTCTAAGTAGCATTATTTCATTATATGTGGCAAACCTAATCCCACGCACTCTCTAATATAATCCTAAAATAAAAAAAAGCAATTTTAACAGATCTCACCATTCCGATGAACTTCATAATTATACTAGTAGTGGAGGCTTGTAAGCTTAAATTATGTTTTGTTACCTGCCCCGTATCCATTGGCAGAGGCCGCAGGATGAGATGGCATATTAGAATATCTTATCTTATTGAAGGGATTATAAGGGATTATATTGATGAGCATATTCGTGTAAACAAGATTATGAGTTCTAATCAGCATGGCTTTAGGAGAAATAGATCATGTCAAACTAATCTAATTAGATTCTACGAGGAAGTAAGTAAAAATATAGATAAAGGGGAATCAGTTGATGTGATATACTTAGATTTTGCAAAGGCATTTGATACAGTGCCACATGAGAGATTAATGCACAAATTAAGGGACTGGGAATAGCTGAAAATGTTAGCTCATGGATAAATAACTGGATAAAAGATAGGGAGCAACGAGTAGCAGTAAATGGATCATACTCAGATTGGACAAAGGTAATCAGTGGCGTCCCCCAGGGATCAGTACTGGGCCCTGTTCTTTTTAATATTTTTATAAATGACTTGGAGCAAGGATTAAATAGCGACATCTCTATTTTTGCAGATGATACTAAGTTAAGTAAGGTCATTAGGTCAGAGCAGGATGAACTCTCTTTGCAAAGGGATTTGCTAAAATTAGAACTATGGGCAAGTGAATGGAAAATGAGATTTAATACGAAAAAATGTAAGGTTCTACATTTTGGAAGTAAAAATAAGCAGGCTATGTATTTTTTAAATGGGACAAGACTTAGCCAAACACAGGAGGAAAGGGATTTGGGAGTAGTAATAGATAACAAGCTAAAGATGAGTGCACAATGCAGGGCAGCGGCTTCAAAGGCTAATAAGATACTAGCATGTATTAAAAGAGGCATTGATTCAAGGGAGGAAAGCATAATTCTGTCATTATATAAAGCCCTGGTAAGACCTCACCTTGAGTTTGGAGTGCAGTTCTGGGGACCGATTGCTAAAAAAGATATTGCAGAACTAGAAAAAGTTCAGAGAAGGGCCACAAAGCTAATAAGGGGATTGGAGAAATTAACCTATGAGGAGAGGCTAGCCAAACTGGGTCTGTTCTCTTTAGAAAAAAGGCGCTTGAGAGGTGACATGATTACTTTATATAAATATATTCAAGGCCCATATACAGAGATGGCAGAAGCTCTTTTTATTCCAAGAAAATTGGTTCTGACAAGAGGTCATAATTTAAGGTTGGAGGAAAGGAGATTTAATCTCCTGCAACGGAAACGTTTTTTCACTATAAGAGCAATAAAATTGTGGAACTCATTACCAAAGGAGGTAGTGAATGCCAATACCATAGATACATTTAAAAATAGTCTGGATAAATTTCTGTATATAAACAAAATTCATGGATATGATTGCTAGTATTAAATGGGTCACATTTTAATGGGGTTATTTAAGCTTAACTGGAGCTTTTTGTAAGTATTTTAGATTTGTATAGGTTGAACTCGATGGACTTCAGTCTTTTTTCAACCTTATCTACTATGTTATCTACTATGTTTATAGAAGCATAGAATGCCATTATTAACCTCAATACAAAAGGACAATGTTTGTGTAACTTAAAGGAACATTAAACCCCAAAATTGTCTTTCATGAATCAGTTAGAGAATACCATTGTAAACAACATTCTAAAGAAAAATCAATCTTGATCCAGCAGGTAAAACAGTAATCAGCTTTATTCTTAAACAGTTCATATAAAAGGAACAACACACACAGTTAAAGGTTGTGCAGGTTCAGTCTTACGCGTTTCGGTGGTAAACTTACGCCTTAATCATAGACCGTAGTTGAACCCTTAGCACCTGAGACTTATAAAGGTGAGCTCACGCACTCCATTTTTTCCTCTTACTTTTACCGTATGCCTTTGGATTTCTTAAAGGGACCGATTCATTTATGAATCATCATTTCTATTGATTCTAAAACTAGAACCATACATATTTTTCTATATAGCAGTAAATACATCATTACATAGGCTTTCATTATTTTCAGAATGTATCTTTTAAATGAAAAGGGAGAATCAGTGTTTATTCACATAGATGAACTTAGGTTTCAATATAGTATACAAATGTTCTTTGGTCATTTCATGCAAGCATTGACCATATTCAGATATAAATATTTCTCTCATATGTCTTTTTAAATTTTTTTTTTTTAAAATACCCTATGTAGACAGAAATAAATATTTAACCAGCAAGCAAACTTGCAAACCAAGGGAAGAAAAAGAAACAAGTTTATACTTTTCCTAAGCACTCTGTATGTTGTCAAATCATTTATAAATGGTGGAATAAATATTGTTACTAACATAATATAGAATATGCTACAGTGCACACTATCAAATGCACTGGAGTACATGCTACATATAGTAAGGAAAGACAGATTTATCTGTTTCCAAAATCAAGGACAGTGATTTTAAAATCTCTTTATACTATTCTCAAAGGATGTTTAGTGAATAGATACAGATATTATACAAAGCAGTTTATGACAATGTTCAGAATTGAACCCAAGGGGGACCTGAGTCTTAAACAAAAATATCCAGTATGCTTCTTGTTTTTTTAGGGTATTTAAACGATCTCCTCCTCTATGGGATCTAGGTATATGTTCTATTGCTGACCATCTAAAGCAATTTAATTCTTGGTTATGTTCCTCAATAAAATGAGTTGCAAGAGCAGAGCAAGCAATATTTTTTTCAATATTATACATGTGCTCACGAATACGGGTCCTCACGTCCCTAGTGGTCATGCCAATATACTGCTTTCTGTGCTCTTTACACTCAATGAGATATACTACATAGTCCGTGGAACATTTAATACATCCCTTTATGTCATACTCCATTTCTGTAACATATGACTTACATTTCTGGGTAACCTTGATATATCCACAGGCCCTACATCTCTTATTCACACATTTATATGTGCCATTGGTCTGTAACCATGCACTTTTCTCTCTTTCAACTTTTTGTTTATTTGTCCTTATTTCACTAGGAGATATAATGATGGCTAATGATTTACTTTTTCTATATACAAATTTGCATCCCCTTTCAACTACCGGTTTCAGAATCTCATCACCATAAATCAGAGGCAGATATTTTTTAACTGTTTCACAGATCTTATTATAATGATTAGAATACTGGGTTATGAACATGGGTCTGTCATCTTTACAAACATTTTTTGGTTTCTCCAACAGTAGGTTTGTCCTTTCCATATTATCTACTTTTTTGCTGACACTTTGAATGTGTTTGATATTATAGCCTCTATTTTTCATTCTCTTGGTTGGCTCAGTTTTTGCTTTTTCATAACTATGCTTTTGCGAGCAGTTCCTCTTAGCTTGAATTAGTTGCCCTTTTATTATCCCTTTTGTGACGTGCTTTGGGTGGTTGCTTTTTGAATGCAACAAAGCATTCCCCGCTATGGGCTTTCTGTATAGATCTGTCTCTACTCTACTTCTTTTTAAATCAGCTATCAGGATTAAATCCAGATAGTTGATTCTTTCTCTGTTCCATTCAGATGTAAAACTCATGCAAAAATCATTTTTGTTTAGGTAAGACAGAAACTGATTTTTCTCTTCCTCCTCCCCATCCCATACAAACAGTAAATCGTCTATATACCTCTTAAATAGACGTATAGACTGTCTGTATGGGTTGTCATCATTACTGATAAGGGACCTTTCGAGCCAACCCATGAAAAGGTTCGCATATGAGGGCGCAAAACGTGCCCCCATAGCGGTCCCTTTTTTCTGCATGTAAAACTCCCCCTCAAACATAAAATAGTTATGCTCTAGGAGGAATTTAATTACTTCCAAAATATAATTTTGGAAGTATGGATCCAATGAAGTTTCAAGATTCAAAAAGTATTCTATTGCTTTTAACCCTAGAGTATGGGGGATCATAGAATACAACGACACCACGTCTATAGATAACCAACTATAGGTTTCATGCCATTCTAAATTCTCAAATATCTGTAAAACATGTTTAGTGTCTTTAAGATGGCTTTCTAATTTTTGTACAATAGGTTTTAAAATGTCATCAACCCAGTTAGATAAAGGCTCAAGAATTGATTCTATGCCTGATATAATGGGTCTACCCTTAATATTATATAAACCTTTGTGGGTCTTTGGCAGATGGTAGAATATGGGTATCCTAGGATTTTCAACATAGAGTGAATAAAACGCATCTCTATTTATATACCCATATTCTAGACCATCATCCAACAGAGACAGGAGTTTTTCTTGAATTTTTAATGTGGGATCAGATGGTAGTTTCTCATATACACTGCAGTCATTTAGCTGTCGATGGGATTTGTTTATGTACCATTCAGTGTCACATGCCACTATACTGTTCCCCTTGTCAGATCTTTTTATTACAATTTGTTCATTTGATTCCAAGCTCTTTAATGCTTCTCTTTAATAGAGAGATTGTTTTTACAAAAGATTTCTTTTTCAGTTTCTTTCAGTTTAAAACTGCTCCCTCCATTTTTATTTCTCCTTTTGATTCATTTGCCTCAATTGGTATCTGTTCTTTGCTATTTTTTGATTTTCTATATCTCTTAGCTGCCCTCCCCCTTTGTTTATATCCACTTCTTTCTGAAAACTGCTTATTTGCTTGTGTGTTGCTTCTTACCAGTTCAGATTGTATTTTATTTCTAGCTCCAACATCCTTTTCTTTTTCTCTAGACCTTTGTGGTTTAGGAATTTCAATATTAGGATTTATGTGGCCTGTGGCTTCTGACTCAGATTGTGAAAATTCTTCAGATCTGTTTCACATCTTTCACTATCTATCGCTTCATTTCCTGAATCATTAAAGGTAACCTTTTTATTTTTGTTCTTATTATTTTTACCTTTATATTGCCATTTTTGGTTCTTATGCATTACTGCCGTTTCAGTTCCAATAAGCCCAGTTTCAGCTGAGGTTTCATCTTTATTTTGTCCTCTAGTATAATTACCATTACCTCTCCTGTATCTTCTCTGCCATAAATAGACTCTATTGTTTGCATAGTCCTTGCTATCCCTTAAAAACTTTGAATGCTTTATATTTACTACTAGTTTTTTTGCTTCTTCTAATGCCTCTTGGAGCACGGTATCATAATCTGCATATTCAGAGACTTCAACATATTTATTCATCTCTGCTTGGACTTTTAGTATTTCATCTTTCATTTCAGCAATCTGTTGTGTTTTATATTTAATTAGAAGTCCCATCAGCCTAATGGCACATTCAGTCAGTATATTGTTCCATTCCTTAATGAAATCCTTATCTTCCACTTCAAAGGAGGGGTATTTTCTTAATCTTAATACCTCTTGGTACCATTCCTCTCTTTATATACTTATCAAATAACCAGTTATCCAATCGTAGTCTTTGTTCCTTAGTTTTCAGTTTTTCCATAGTCTGAAACAGGTCAGTCAGCTTAACATTATCTGTGTCACAATTGAACAATTCCTCCAAGTCAAGATTATCAATGTCCCATTCATCCGTAGTTTTTAAAGAATAAAAGTCAGTATGTGTTTCCATTGTCATGTTTTTATATATTCACAGTCCGATATAAACAAATGCCCAGTTTTACTGTAAGTGGCAGTTATAGCACTGAAAAACGACTTTCCTCAAAACTTCACCTTTAAACCTTATAACCTTTTAAAGCTTTCCAGCGGCTAACGGAGTAAAACGAGGAGAAAACACCAAGTACCAAACACAAATGTATCACTCCGTTTATAGCCAGGTATAAAAATAAGGTAGGTGAAAAAAAAGACAGCGCCTCATAGTGCAAGTAGGTTCCAACAATAATGGATCACACTGAACAAATGGCAGATGGTAGTATACTCACAAGGTTATTGGCACCTTTATTGAAAGAGGTGCAAAAAGGCAGACTGACGTTTAAATCAGCAGTCAGTACGCTGGAGCCAACTCGATTCAACTTTCCTGGGTGGGCCGCTGTGGACTCTCCACTTTTAGACAGGAGCAGAATACTCTGGTGTTGTGATGTATAAATGAACAGCGGACGGTGTTGTATTTGGCAGGCAAAGTAAAAAGCAATTAATGCTGGGATAGATAAAGTTTAAAAACACTTTATTGTATGAGCTTTATTGTACTGACTGCTGATTTAAACGTCAGTCTGCCTTTTTGCACCTCTTTCAATAAAGGTGCCAATAACCTTGTGAGTATATTACCATCTGCCATTTGTTCAGTGTGATCCATTATTGTTGGAACCTACTTGCACTATGAGGCGCAGTCTTTCTTTTCACCTATTTTAGAAACTGTGTTACTCGATCAGACACACCCAAGACCAGCTGCCTGTTTTTTGGTGAATTTCCACTGACTACAAAACATCTACAAGTTTCAAAGAAAACATTCTCGCAGAGACATTGACATTTGTCGACTTCACCTGTCAGCACTATCTGCTATGGGACTTATACCACGATAAGTTTGTTTGGTTATATATTAAGAACTGTTTGATTACTAGCATATACACCTTGGATATATACATTTTTTCTGTTTTTGTTTTCTCATAGAGATATATATACTTTCTTATATGGATTGATTTCACTATCAAGTTCTTTATTTTGCACCTATTGTATTAGCGATATCATCTCCTTTTTCCACACACCACCCACCAGGGTTTAGTCAATTTTACTTACACTTCAAGAAAAATAATTTTTTTATATATATATACATATATATATATATGTATATATATTTTATTTCACATCAGTTTTTAATCAATTTTTTCCCCTCACAAAAACCACTTTTTTCATTTTTCAGTCTCACGTATGTGTCACTTTATTAATATACACTAATACTTTTTCTTTCATATTCCAAACATATTTGGCGCATGCTATTACCTATTTTCTAATAGGGTTTTCTCTATAAAAATAAGGTAGGTTTTCACGGTGTCAGATTAGCAAACCAATTGTGCAATAAAGCAAAGCCGTACTCAGCCTATGTGTTCAATACAGCTTCGGTGGATATTATAATATATATACAGCAGCCTTCTATAGGCACTCACCGCTCTCGTCGGACGCCTCTATCATATACTTCCACTTTCAGGTCAGAGGTCTTACCCGTACCGGTGAGTCAAAAATCCTTCGTATATAGAACCACCTCCACTTCCGCGGACGCTGCTTCAAACGGCTGTACTTGGCTATCGTTTGGTTGCTCTGACACCTTTTACTTTTGCGTTTTTTCAGCCTGTCACATCAACTTGCTCGGATCCAAAAAGCGGGCTCCTCCTCTCCCGCAAGTAGCAAACAGAACCTGCACAACCTTTTACCTGTGTGTGTTGTTCCTGTTATATGAACTGTTTAAGAATAAAGCTGATTACTGTTTTACCTGCTGGATCAAGATTGATTTTTCTTCTCTCCAACTCTTCCAATACTTTTAAGGTGTTTACTCTCCTAATATAAGACAGACTTACAATAAACCGTCTATTACTTAGTATATAGCAAAACTTTACAGTGATTTATCTTGCCAACATATGGAGAGATCAAATTATTGGCCAACCTTGCCACATAAACCATAACTCATTATATTTCCAAATACAGGAAGGATTTACTTTCATTAAACCGCCTACAACTCAAAAGTATGAGCAGTTAGTGCAGTTACGGCCCTTGGTTTAGCATCCCGTAAAGATCATATTTGTATGTTTATATAGTATTATCTATGTTTTACTATCATTATTGTGAAAGCTTTCCTAATCGATTAATCAGTATACTCACAAGTCTTGTAATTACCAGGTACTTTATGTCCGTGTACCTAGGAGAAACCACTAGCTGTGTGTAATATATACAGAAGATAAAGCAATGATTCCGATAGGCCATTTATTTAATAAAATATACATATTTATAAGAGTAGATGACAGCACTTAGTGTATGGTTCAGTGATACACAGTACCTGTTACAAGTGTGCGGTGCGAGCAGCGAGGGCAGGTTACCGTGTCCTGGGCACCTGGGGCGGGCAGCACTGACCCACAGTCTGAGCAGAAATCAGATACTGATGAGAAGCAAGAGGCAGAAACATCCATCCTATAACACAAGTATATAATGTCACACATGGCAGGGGACAGAAGCAGCGCACATTGGCACTAACTGTAGGAGATAGAGAGAGGAAGGACTGGAGGCTACAAGGTAACCTTTATTTATTATACAGGGTCCCATGTACTCCCATCTTGCAGTGACACCGCACTGGCCTACAGTTTCTCTCAGTTACCCAGCATCACACGCACAAATCCACCTGCAATGTCATACACGCACCCCCTCCCTGCATTGTCATACACGCACTCACCCCCTCCCTGCACTCTCACGCACCCCCTGCTGGTATTATCTCGCTCTCTTTTGCACACCCCCCCTGCTTGCCCTGTCTCGCTCTCTCTTGTGCCCCACCTTGCCTGCCCTGTCTCGCTCTCTCTCGCGCCCCCCCTTGCCTGCCCTGTCTCGCGCTCTCTCACGCCCCCCTTGCCTGCCCTGTCTCGCTCCCCCCTTGCCTGCCCTGTCTCGCTTTCTCTCGCGCGCCCCCTGCCCTGTCTCGCTCTCTCTCGCGCCCCCGCGCCTGCCCTGTCTCGCTCTCTCTCGCGCCCCCCCCCTTGCCTGCCCTGTCTCGCTCTCTCTCGCGCCCCCCTTGCTTGCCCTGTCTCACTCTCTCTCACGCTACCCCCCCTGCTTGCCCTGTCTCGCTCTCTCTCAAGCGAGCCGCCCCCCCCCCCTTGCCTGGCTTGTCTGGCTCTCTCTTGTGCCCCACCTTGCTTGCCCTGTCTCGCTCTCTCTAGTGCCCCACCTTGCCTGCCCTGTCTCGCTCTCTCACGTATCTCCCCCCTTGCCTGCCCTGTCTTACTCTCTCTCGAGCCCCCCCCTTGCTTGCCCTATCTCGCGCCCCCCCCCTTGCCTGCCCTGTCTCGCTCTCTCTCGCGCCCCCCCCTTGCTTGCCCTGTCTCGCTCTCTCTCACGCTGCCCCCCCCCTTGCCTGCCCTATCTGGCTCTCTCTTGTGCCCCACCTTGCTTGCCCTGTCTCGCTCTCTCTCACCCCACCCCCTTGCCTGCCCTGTCTCGCTCTCTCTTGTGCCCCACCTTGCTTGCCCTGTCTCGCTCTCTCGCGCATCCCCCCCTTGCCTGCTCTCTCACGCGCACACCTGCATGCTGTATGTCTCACGCGCACACCTGCATGCTGTATGTCTCACGCGCACACCTGCCTGTTGCATGTCTCACGCGCACCCCTGCACGCTGCATGTCTCACGCGCACACCGGCATGCTGTATGTCTCACGCGCACACCGGCATGCTGTCTGTTTCACGCGCACACCGGCATGTTGTATGTCTCACGCGCACACCTGCATGCTGTCTGTTTCACGCGCACACCGGCATGTTGTATGTCTCACGCGCACACCTGCATGCTGTATGTCTCACGCGCACACCTGCATGCCGTATGTCTCACGCGCACACCTGCATGCCGTATGTCTCAAGCGCACCCCTGCATGCTGTATGTCACACGCGCACACCTGCATGCTGTATGTCTCACGTGCACACCTGCATGCCGTATGTCTCACGCGCACACCTGCATGCCGTATGTCTCACGTGCACACCTGCATGCCGTATGTCACACGCGCACACCTGCATGCCGTATGTCTCACGCGCACAACTGCATGCTGTATGTCTCACGCGCACACCTGCATGCTGTATGTCTCACGCGCACACCTGCATGCTGTATGTCTCACGCGCACACCTGCCTGCTGTATGTCTCACGCGCACACCTGCCTGCTGTATGTCTCACGCGCACACCTGCCTGCTGTATGTCTCACGCGCACACCTGCCTGCTGTATGTCTCACGCGCACACCTGCATGCTTTATGTCTCACGCACACACCTGCATGCCGTATGTCTCAAGCGCACCCCTGCATGCCGTATGTCACACGCGCACACCTGCATGCTGTATGTCTCACGTGCACACCTGCATGCCGTATGTCTCACGCGCACACCTGCATGCCGTATGTCTCATGTGCACACCTGCATGCCGTATGTCTCACGCGCACCCCTGCATGCTGTATGTCTCACGCGCACCCCTGCATGTTGTATGTCTCACGCGCACACCTGCATGCTGTATGTCTCACGCGCACACCTGCATACTGTATGTCTCACGCGCACACCTGCATACTGTATGTCTCACGCGCACACCTGCATGCTGTATGTCTCACGCGCACACCTGCCTGCTGTATGTCTCACGCGCACCCCTGCATGCTGTATGTCTCACGCGCACCCCTGCATGCTGTATGTCTCACGCGCACACCTGCATGCTGTATGTCTCACGCGCACACCTGCATGCTGTATGTCTCACGCGCACACCTGCATGCTGTATGTCTCACGCGCACACCTGCATGCTGTATGTCTCACGCGCACACCTGCCTGCTGTATGTCTCACGCGCACACCTGCATGCTGTATGTCTCACGCGCACACCTGCATGCTGTATGTCTCACGCGCACACCTGCATGTCTCACGCGCACACCTGCATGCTGTATGTCACACGCGCACACCTGCATGCTGTATGTCACACGCGCACACCTGCATGCTGTATGTCACACGCGCACACCTGCATGCTGTATGTCACACGCGCACACCTGCATGCTGTATGTCACACGCGCACACCTGCCTGTTGTATGTCTCACGCGCACCCCTGCATGTTGTATGTCTCACGCGCACCCCTGCATGCTGTATGTCACACGCGCACACCTGCATGCTGTATGTCACACGCGCACACCTGCATGCTGTATGTCACACGCGCACACCTGCCTGTTGTATGTCTCACGCGCACCCCTGCATGTTGTATGTCTCACGCGCACCCCTGCATGTTGTATGTCTCACGCGCACACCTGCATGCTGTATGTCTCACGCGCACACCTGCATGCTGTATGTCTCACGCGCACACCTGCATGCTGTATGTCTCACGCGCACACCTGCCTGCTGTATGTCTCACGCGCACACCTGCCTGCTGTATGTCTCACGCGCACACCGGCCTGCTGTATGTCTCACGCGCACACCTGCCTGCTGTATGTCTCACGCGCACACCGGCCTGCTGTATGTCTCACGCGCACACCGGCCTGCTGTATGTCTCACGCGCACACCTGCCTGCTGTATGTCTCACGCGCACACCTGCCTGCTGTATGTCTCACGCGCACACCTGCCTGCTGTATGTCTCACGCGCACACCTGCATGCTGTATGTCTCACGCGCACACCTGCCTGCTGTATGTCTCACGCGCACACCTGCCTGCTGTATGTCTCACGCGCACACCGGCCTGCTGTATGTCTCACGCGCACACCTGCCTGCTGTATGTCTCACGCGCACACCTGCATGCTGTATGTCTCACGCGCACACCTGCATGCTGTATGTCTCACGCGCACACCTGCCTGTTGTATGTCTCACGCGCACACCTGCCTGTTGTATGTCTCACGCGCACCCCTGCCTGCTGTATGTCTCACGCGCACACCTGCCTGCTGTATGTCTCACGCGCACACCTGCCTGCTGTATGTCTCACGCGCACACCTGCCTGCTGTATGTCTCACGCGCACACCTGCATACTGTATGTCTCACGCGCACACCTGCATGCCGTATGTCTCACGCGCACACCTGCATACTGTATGTCTCACGCGCACACCTGCATGTCTCACGCGCACACCTGCATGCTGTATGTCTCACGCGCACACCTGCATGCTGTATGTCTCACGCGCACACCTGCATGCTGTATGTCTCACGCGCACACCTGCATGCTGTATGTCTCACGCGCACACCTGCATGCTGTATGTCTCACGCGCACACCTGTATGCTGTATGTCTCACGCGCACACCTGCATACTGTATGTCTCACGCGCACACCTGCATGTCTCACGCGCACACCTGCATGCTGTATGTCTCACGCGCACACCTGCATACTGTATGTCTCACGCGCACACCTGCATACTGTATGTCTCACGCGCACACCTGCATACTGTATGTCTCACGCGCACACCTGCATGTCTCACGCGCACACCTGCCTGCTGTATGTCTCACGCGCACACCTGCCTGCTGTATGTCACACGCGCACACCGGCATGTTGTATGTCACACGCGCACACCTGCATGCTGTATGTCTCACGCGCACACCTGCATGCTGTATGTCTCACGCGCACACCTGCATGCTGTATGTCTCACGCGCACACCTGCATGCTGTATGTCACACGCGCTCACCTGCATGCTGTATGTCACACGCGCACACCTGCATGCTGTATGTCACACGCGCACACCTGCATGCTGTATGTCACACGCGCACACCTGCATGCTGTATGTCTCACGCGCACCCCTGCATGTTGTATGTCTCACGCGCACCCCTGCATGTTGTATGTCTCACGCGCACCCCTGCATGTTGTATGTCTCACGCGCACACCTGCATGCTGTATGTCACACGCGCACACCTGCATGCTGTATGTCACACGCGCACACCTGCATGTTGTATGTCTCACGCGCACCCCTGCATGCCGTATGTCTCACGCGCACACCTGCATGCCGTATGTCTCACGCGCACCCCTGCATGTTGTATGTCACACGCGCACACCTGCATGCTGTATGTCACACGCGCACACCTGCATGCTGTATGTCACACGCGCACACCTGCATGCTGTATGTCTCACGCGCACCCCTGCATGCTGTATGTCTCACGCGCACCCCTGCATGCTGTATGTCAGACGCGCACACCTGCATGCTGTATGTCTCACGCGCACCCCTGCATGCTGTATGTCTCACGCGCACCCCTGCATGCTGTATGTCTCACGCGCACACCTGCATGCTGTATGTCTCACGCGCACACCTGCCTGCTGTATGTCTCACGCGCACCCCTGCATGCTGTATGTCTCACGCGCACACCTGCCTGCTGTATGTCTCACGCGCACCCCTGCATGCTGTATGTCTCACGCGCACACCTGCCTGCTGTATGTCTCACGCGCACACCGGCATGCTGTATGTCTCACGCGCACACCTGCATGCTGTATGTCTCACGCGCACACCTGCATGCTGTATGTCTCACGCGCACACCTGCATGCTGTATGTCACACGCGCACACCTGCATGCTGTATGTCACACGCGCACACCTGCATGCTGTATGTCTCACGCGCACACCTGCATGCTGTATGTCTCACGCGCACACCTGCCTGCTGTATGTCTCACGCGCACACCTGCATGCTGTATGTCACACGCGCACACCTGCATGCTGTATGTCACACGCGCACACCTGCATGCTGTATGTCACACGCGCACACCTGCATGCTGTATGTCACACGCGCACACCTGCATGCTGTATGTCACACGCGCACACCTGCCTGTTGTATGTCTCACGCGCACCCCTGCATGTTGTATGTCTCACGCGCACCCCTGCATGTTGTATGTCTCACGCGCACCCCTGCATGTTGTATGTCTCACGCGCACCCCTGCATGTTGTATGTCTCACGCGCACCCCTGCATGTTGTATGTCTCACGCGCACCCCTGCATGTTGTATGTCTCACGCGCACACCTGCATGCTGTATGTCACACGCGCACACCTGCCTGCTGTATGTCTCACGCGCACACCTGCCTGCTGTATGTCTCACGCGCACACCTGCCTGCTGTATGTCTCACGCGCACACCTGCATGCTGTATGTCTCACGCGCACACCTGCATGCTGTATGTCTCACGCGCACACCTGTTGTATGTCTCACGCGCACCCCTGCCTGCTGTATGTCTCACGCGCACACCTGTATGTCTCACGCGCACACCTGCATGTCTCACGCGCACACCTGCATGCTGTATGTCTCACGCGCACACCTGCATGCTGTATGTCTCACGCGCACACCTGCATGCTGTATGTCTCACGCGCACACCTGCATGCTGTATGTCTCACGCGCACACCTGCATACTGTATGTCTCACGCGCACACCTGCATGTCTCACGCGCACACCTGCATGCTGTATGTCTCACGCGCACACCTGCATGCTGTATGTCTCACGCGCACACCTGCATACTGTATGTCTCACGCGCACACCTGCATACTGTATGTCTCACGCGCACACCTGCCTGCTGTATGTCTCACGCGCACCCCTGCATGCTGTATGTCTCACGCGCACCCCTGCATGCTGTATGTCTCACGCGCACACCTGCATGCTGTATGTCTCACGCGCACACCTGCCTGCTGTATGTCTCACGCGCACACCTGCATGCTGTATGTCTCACGCGCACACCTGCATGCTGTATGTCTCACGCGCACACCTGCATGCTGTATGTCTCACGCGCACACCTGCATGCTGTATGTCTCACGCGCACACCTGCATGTCACACGCGCACACCTGCATGTCACACGCGCACACCTGCATGCTGTATGTCACACGCGCACACCTGCATGCTGTATGTCACACGCGCACACCTGCATGCTGTATGTCACACGCGCACACCTGCATGCTGTATGTCTCACGCGCACACCTGCCTGTTGTATGTCTCACGCGCACCCCTGCATGTTGTATGTCTCACGCGCACCCCTGCATGCTGTATGTCACACGCGCACACCTGCATGCTGTATGTCACACGCGCACACCTGCATGCTGTATGTCACACGCGCACACCTGCCTGTTGTATGTCTCACGCGCACCCCTGCATGTTGTATGTCTCACGCGCACCCCTGCATGTTGTATGTCTCACGCGCACACCTGCATGCTGTATGTCTCACGCGCACACCTGCATGCTGTATGTCTCACGCGCACACCTGCCTGCTGTATGTCTCACGCGCACACCTGCCTGCTGTATGTCTCACGCGCACACCTGCCTGCTGTATGTCTCACGCGCACACCGGCCTGCTGTATGTCTCACGCGCACACCTGCCTGCTGTATGTCTCACGCGCACACCGGCCTGCTGTATGTCTCACGCGCACACCGGCCTGCTGTATGTCTCACGCGCACACCTGCATGCTGTATGTCTCACGCGCACACCTGCATGCTGTATGTCTCACGCGCACACCTGCCTGCTGTATGTCTCACGCGCACACCTGCCTGCTGTATGTCTCACGCGCACACCTGCCTGCTGTATGTCTCACGCGCACACCTGCATGTCTCACGCGCACACCTGCATGCTGTATGTCTCACGCGCACACCTGCATGTCTCACGCGCACACCTGCCTGCTGTATGTCTCACGCGCACACCGGCCTGCTGTATGTCTCACGCGCACACCTGCCTGTTGTATGTCTCACGCGCACACCTGCATGCCGTATGTCTCACGCGCACACCTGCCTGTTGTATGTCTCACGCGCACCCCTGCATACTGTATGTCTCACGCGCACACCTGCCTGTTGTATGTCTCACGCGCACACCTGCCTGCTGTATGTCTCACGCGCACAACTGCATGCTGTATGTCTCACGCGCACACCTGCATGCCGTATGTCTCACGCGCACACCTGCATGCTGTATGTCTCACGCGCACACCTGCCTGCTGTATGTCTCACGCGCACACCTGCATGTTGTATGTCTCACGCGCACACCTGCATGTTGTATGTCTCACGCGCACACCTGCATACTGTATGTCTCACGCGCACACCTGCCTGCTGTATGTCTCACGCGCACACCTGCCTGCTGTATGTCTCACGCGCACACCTGCATGTTGTATGTCTCACGAGCACACCTGCCTGCTGTATGTCTCACGCGCACACCTGCCTGCTGTATGTCTCACGCGCACACCTGCATGTTGTATGTCTCACGAGCACACCTGCCTGCTGTATGTCTCACGCGCACACCTGCATGTTGTATGTCTCACGCGCACACCTGCATGTTGTATGTCTCACGCGCACACCTGCATACTGTATGTCTCACGCGCACACCTGCATACTGTATGTCTCACGCGCACACCTGCCTGCTGTATGTCTCACGCGCACACCTGCCTGCTGTATGTCTCACGCGCACACCTGCCTGCTGTATGTCTCACGCGCACACCTGCATGTCTCACGCGCACACCTGCATGCTGTATGTCTCACGCGCACACCTGCATGTCTCACGCGCACACCTGCCTGCTGTATGTCTCACGCGCACACCGGCCTGCTGTATGTCTCACGCGCACACCTGCCTGTTGTATGTCTCACGCGCACACCTGCATGCCGTATGTCTCACGCGCACACCTGCCTGTTGTATGTCTCACGCGCACCCCTGCATACTGTATGTCTCACGCGCACACCTGCCTGTTGTATGTCTCACGCGCACACCTGCCTGCTGTATGTCTCACGCGCACAACTGCATGCTGTATGTCTCACGCGCACACCTGCATGCCGTATGTCTCACGCGCACACCTGCATGCTGTATGTCTCACGCGCACACCTGCCTGCTGTATGTCTCACGCGCACACCTGCATGTTGTATGTCTCACGCGCACACCTGCATGTTGTATGTCTCACGCGCACACCTGCATACTGTATGTCTCACGCGCACACCTGCCTGCTGTATGTCTCACGCGCACACCTGCCTGCTGTATGTCTCACGCGCACACCTGCATGTTGTATGTCTCACGAGCACACCTGCCTGCTGTATGTCTCACGCGCACACCTGCCTGCTGTATGTCTCACGCGCACACCTGCATGTTGTATGTCTCACGAGCACACCTGCCTGCTGTATGTCTCACGCGCACACCTGCATGTTGTATGTCTCACGCGCACACCTGCATGTTGTATGTCTCACGCGCACACCTGCATACTGTATGTCTCACGCGCACACCTGCATACTGTATGTCTCACGCGCACACCTGCCTGCTGTATGTCTCACGCGCACACCTGCCTGCTGTATGTCTCACGCGCACACCTGCCTGCTGTATGTCTCACGTGCACACCTGCCTGCTGTATGTCTCACGCGCACACCTGCATGCTGTATGTCTCACGCGCACACCTGCATGCTTTATGTCTCACGCGCACACCTGCCTGCTGTATGTCTCACGCGCACACCTGCATGCTGTATGTCTCACGCGCACACCTGCATGCTGTATGTCTCACGCGCACACCTGTTGTATGTCTCACGCGCACACCTGCATGCTGTATGTCTCACGCGCACACCTGCCTGCTGTATGTCTCACGCGCACACCTGCATGCTGTATGTCTCACGCGCACACCTGCATGCTGTATGTCTCACGCGCACACCTGCATGTTGTATGTCTCACGCGCACACCTGTTGTATGTCTCACGCGCACACCTGCATGCTGTATGCCTCACGCGCACACCTGTTGTATGTCTCACGCGCACACCTGCATGTTGTATGTCTCACGCGCACACCTGTTGTATGTCTCACGCGCACACCTGCATGTTGTATGTCTCACGCGCACACCTGCATGCTGTATGTCTCACGCGCACACCTGCATGTTGTATGTCTCACGCGCACACCTGCATGTTGTATGTCTCACGCGCACACCTGTTGTATGTCTCACGCGCACACCTGCCTGTTGTATGTCTCACGCGCACACCTGCCTGCTGTATGTCTCACGCGCACACCGGCCTGCTGTATGTCTCACGCGCACACCTGCCTGCTGTATGTCTCACGCGCACACCGGCCTGCTGTATGTCTCACGCGCACACCGGCCTGCTGTATGTCTCACGCGCACACCTGCATGCTGTATGTCTCACGCGCACACCTGCATGCTGTATGTCTCACGCGCACACCTGCCTGCTGTATGTCTCACGCGCACACCTGTCTGCTGTATGTCTCACGCGCACACCTGCCTGCTGTATGTCTCACGCGCACACCTGCATGTCTCACGCGCACACCTGCATGCTGTATGTCTCACGCGCACACCTGCATGTCTCACGCGCACACCTGCCTGCTGTATGTCTCACGCGCACACCGGCCTGCTGTATGTCTCACGCGCACACCTGCCTGTTGTATGTCTCACGCGCACACCTGCCTGTTGTATGTCTCACGCGCACACCTGCATGCTGTATGTCTCACGCGCACACCTGCATGTTGTATGTCTCACGCGCACACCTGTTGTATGTCTCACGCGCACACCTGCATGCTGTATGTCTCACGCGCACACCTGTTGTATGTCTCACGCGCACACCTGCATGTTGTATGTCTCACGCGCACACCTGCATGCTGTATGTCTCACGCGCACACCTGCATGTTGTATGTCTCACGCGCACACCTGCATGTTGTATGTCTCACGCGCACACCTGTTGTATGTCTCACGCGCACACCTGCCTGTTGTATGTCTCACGCGCACACCTGCCTGTTGTATGTCTCACGCGCACACCTGCCTGCTGTATGTCTCACGCGCACACCGGCCTGCTGTATGTCTCACGCGCACACCTGCCTGCTGTATGTCTCACGCGCACACCGGCCTGCTGTATGTCTCACGCGCACACCGGCCTGCTGTATGTCTCACGCGCACACCTGCATGCTGTATGTCTCACGCGCACACCTGCATGCTGTATGTCTCACGCGCACACCTGCCTGCTGTATGTCTCACGCGCACACCTGCCTGCTGTATGTCTCACGCGCACACCTGCCTGCTGTATGTCTCACGCGCACACCTGCATGTCTCACGCGCACACCTGCATGCTGTATGTCTCACGCGCACACCTGCATGTCTCACGCGCACACCTGCCTGCTGTATGTCTCACGCGCACACCGGCCTGCTGTATGTCTCACGCGCACCCCTGCATACTGTATGTCTCACGCGCACACCTGCCTGTTGTATGTCTCACGTGCACACCTGCCTGCTGTATGTCTCACGCGCACAACTGCATGCTGTATGTCTCACGCG
Organism: Bombina bombina; assembly: GCF_027579735.1. NCBI lineage: Eukaryota > Metazoa > Chordata > Amphibia > Anura > Bombinatoridae > Bombina > Bombina bombina. The sequence goes on from NC_069504.1 coordinate 26,794,525, forward strand.
CACACCTGCATGCCGTATGTCTCACGCGCACACCTGCCTGCCGTATGTCTCACGCGCACACCTGCCTGCCGTATGTCTCACGCGCACACCTGCATGCTGTATGTCTCACGCGCACACCTGCATGCTGTATGTCTCACGCGCACACCTGCCTGCTGTATGTCTCACGCGCACACCTGCCTGCTGTATGTCTCACGCGCACAACTGCATGCTGTATGTCTCACGCGCACACCGGCATGCTGTATGTCTCACGCGCACACCTGCATGCTGTATGTCTCACGCGCACACCTGCATGCTGTATGTCTCACGCGCACACCTGCATGCTGTATGTCTCACGCGCACACCTGTATGTCTCACGCGCACACCTGTATGTCTCACGCGCACACCTGCCTGCTGTATGTCTCACGCGCACACCTGCATGCTGTATGTCTCACGCGCACACCTGCATGCTGTATGTCTCACGCGCACACCTGCCTGCTGTATGTCTCACGCGCACACCGGCATGCTGTATGTCTCACGCGCACACCTGCCTGCTGTATGTCTCACGCGCACACCGGCATGCTGTATGTCTCACGCGCACACCTGCATGCTGTATGTCTCACGCGCACCCCTGCCTGCTGTATGTCTCACGCGCACACCGGCATGCTGTATGTCTCACGCGCACACCTGCCTGCTGTATGTCTCACGCGCACACCTGCCTGCTGTATGTCTCACGCGCACACCTGCCTGCTGTATGTCTCACGCGCACACCTGCCTGCTGTATGTCTCACGCGCACACCGGCATGCTGTATGTCTCACGCGCACACCTGCCTGCTGTATGTCTCACGCGCACACCTGCCTGCTGTATGTCTCACGCGCACACCTGCCTGCTGTATGTCTCACGCGCACACCTGCATGCTGTATGTCTCACGCGCACACCTGCATGCTGTATGTCTCACGCGCACACCTGCATGCTGTATGTCTCACGCGCGCACACCTGCCTGCTGTATGTCTCACGCGCGCACACCTGCCTGCTGTATGTCTCACGCGCGCACCTGCCTGCTGTATGTCTCACGCGCGCACCTGCCTGCTGTATGTCTCACGCGCGCACCTGCCTGCTGTATGTCTCAGGCGCGCACACCTGCCTGCTGTATGTCTCAGGCGCGCACACCTGCCTGCTGTATGTCTCACGCGCGCACACCTGCCTGCTGTATGTCTCACGCGCACACCTGCCTGCTGTATGGCTCACGCGCGCACCTGCATGCTGTATGGCTCAACGCGCGCACCTGCATGCTGTATGGCCTCACTGCGCGCACCCTGCATGCTGTATGGCTCGCGCGCGCACCTGCATGCTGTATGGCTCGCGCGCGCACCTGCATGCTGTATGGCTCGCGCGCGCACCTGCATGCTGTATGGCTCGCGCGCGCACCTGCATGCTGTATGGCTCGCGCGCGCACCTGCATGCTGTATGGCTCACGCGCGCACCTGCATGCTGTATGGCTCACGCGCGCACCTGCATGCTGTATGGCTCACGCGCGCACCTGCATGCTGTATGGCTCACGCGCGCACCTGCATGCTGTATGGCTCACGCGCGCACCTGCATGCTGTATGGCTCACGCGCGCACCTGCATGCTGGTATGGCTCACGCGTAGCACCTGCATGCTGTATGGCTCACGCGCGCACCTGCATGCTGTATGGCTCACGCGCGCACCTGCATGCTGTATGGCTCACGCGCGCACCTGCATGCTGTATGGCTCTCGCGCGCACCTGCATGCTGTATGGCTCACGCGCGCATGCTGTATGGCTCACGCGCACACCTGTATGTCACACGCGCACCCCTGCATGCTGTATGTCTCACGCGCACACCTGCATGCTGTATGTCTCACGCGCACACCTGCCTGCTGTATGTCTCACGCGCACACCTGCATGCTGTATGTCTCACGCGCACACCTGCATGCTGTATGTCACACGCGCACACCTGCATGCTGTATGTCTCACGCGCACACCTGCCTGCTGTATGTCTCACGCGCACACCTGCCTGCTGTATGTCTCACGCGCACACCTGCATGCTGTATGTCTCACGCGCACACCTGCCTGCTGTATGTCTCACGCGCACACCTGCCTGCTGTATGTCTCACGCGCACACCTGCATGCCGTATGTCTCACGCGCACACCTGCATGCCGTATGTCTCACGCGCACACCTGCATGCCGTATGTCTCACGCGCACACCTGCATGCCGTATGTCTCACGCGCACACCTGCATGCCGTATGTCTCACGCGCACACCTGCATGCCGTATGTCACACGCGCACACCTGCATGCCGTATGTCACACGCGCACACCTGCATGCCGTATGTCACACGCGCACACCTGCATGCTGTATGTCTCACGCGCACACCTGCATGTTGTATGTCTCACGCGCACACCTGCATGTTGTATGTCACACGCGCGCACCTGCATGCTGTATGTCTCACGCGCGCACCTGCATGCTGTATGTCTCACGCGCGCACCTGCATGCTGTATGTCTCACGCGCACACCTGCATGCTGTATGTCTCACGCGCACACCTGCATGCTGTATGTCTCACGCGCACACCTGCATGCTGTATGTCTCACGCGCACACCTGCATGCTGTATGTCTCACGCGCACACCTGCCTGCTGTATGTCTCACGCGCACACCTGCCTGTTGTATGTCACACGCGCACACCTGCCTGCTGTATGTCTCACGCGCACACCTGCATGCTGTATGTCTCACGCGCACACCTGCATGCTGTATGTCTCACGCGCACACCTGTATGTCACACGCGCACACCTGCATGCTGTATGTCTCACGCGCACACCTGCATGCTGTATGTCTCACGCGCACACCTGCATGCTGTATGTCTCACGCGCACACCTGCATGCTGTATGTCTCACGCGCACACCTGCCTGCTGTATGTCTCACGCGCACACCTGCATGCTGTATGTCTCACGCGCACACCTGCATGCTGTATGTCTCACGCGCACCCCTGCATGCTGTATGTCTCACGCGCACACCTGCCTGCTGTATGTCTCACGCGCACACCTGCATGCTGTATGTCTCACGCGCACACCGGCATGCTGTATGTCTCACGCGCACCCCCTGCATGCTGTATGTCTCACGCGCACACCTGCATGCTGTATGTCTCACGCGCACACCTGTATGTCTCACGCGCACACCTGCCTGCTGTATGTCTCACGCGCACACCTGTATGTCTCACGCGCACACCTGCCTGCTGTATGTCTCACGCGCACACCGGCATGCTGTATGTCTCACGCGCACACCTGCATACTGTATGTCTCACGCGCACACCTGCCTGCTGTATGTCTCACGCGCACACCTGCATGCTGTATGTCTCACGCGCACACCGGCATGCTGTATGTCTCACGCGCACACCTGCCTGCTGTATGTCTCACGCGCACACCTGCCTGCTGTATGTCTCACGCGCACACCTGCATGCTGTATGTCTCACGCGCACACCTGCCTGCTGTATGTCTCACGCGCACACCTGTATGTCTCACGCGCACACCTGTATGTCTCACGCGCACACCTGCCTGCTGTATGTCTCACGCGCACACCTGCATGCTGTATGTCTCACGCGCACACCTGTATGTCTCACGCGCACACCTGTATGTCTCACGCGCACACCTGCATGTCTCACGCGCACACCTGCATGTCTCACGCGCACACCTGCATGTCTCACGCGCACACCTGTATGTCTCACGCGCACACCTGCATGCTGTATGTCTCACGCGCACACCTGCATGCTGTATGTCTCACGCGCACACCGGCATGCTGTATGTCTCACGCGCACACCTGCATACTGTATGTCTCACGCGCACACCTGCATGCCGTATGTCTCACGCGCACACCTGCATGCCGTATGTCTCACGCGCACACCTGCATACCGTATGTCTCACGCGCACACCGGCATGCTGTATGTCTCACGCGCACACCTGCATACTGTATGTCTCACGCGCACACCTGCCTGCTGTATGTCTCACGCGCACACCTGCATGCTGTATGTCTCACGCGCACACCTGTATGTCTCACGCGCACACCTGTATGTCTCACGCGCACACCTGCATGCTGTATGTCTCACGCGCACACCTGCATGCTGTATGTCTCACGCGCACACCGGCATGCTGTATGTCTCACGCGCACACCTGCATACTGTATGTCTCACGCGCACACCTGCATACTGTATGTCTCACGCGCACACCTGTATGTCTCACGCGCACACCTGTATGTCTCACGCGCACACCTGCATGCTGTATGTCTCACGCGCACACCTGCATGCTGTATGTCTCACGCGCACACCGGCATGCTGTATGTCTCACGCGCACACCTGCCTGCTGTATGTCTCACGCGCACACCTGCATGTCTCACGCGCACACCTGCATGTCTCACGCGCACACCTGCATGTCTCACGCGCGCACCGGCCTGCTGTATGTCTCACGCGCGCACCTGCCTGCTGTATGTCTCACGCGCGCACCTGCATGCTGTATGTCTCACGCGCGCACCTGCCTGCTGTATGTCTCACGCGCGCACACCTGCCTGCTGTATGTCTCACGCGCGCACCTGCCTGCTGTATGTCTCACGCGCACACCTGCATGCTGTATGTCTCACGCGCACACCTGCCTGCTGTATGTCTCACTCGCACACCTGCATGCTGTATGTCTCACGCGCACACCTGCATGCTGTATGTCTCACGCGCACACCTGCCTGCTGTATGTCTCACGCGCACACCTGCCTGCTGTATGTCTCACGCGCACACCTGCATGTCTCACGCGCACACCTGCCTGCTGTATGTCTCACGCGCACACCTGCATGTCTCACGCGCACACCTGCATGTCTCACGCGCGCACCGGCCTGCCGTATGTCTCACGCGCGCACCGGCATGCCGTATGGCTCACGCGCGCACCGGCATGCCGTATGGCTCACGCGCGCACCTGCCTGCCGTATGGCTCACGCGCGCACCTGCCTGCCGTATGGCTCACGCGCGCACCTGCATGCCGTATGGCTCACGCGCGCACCTGCCTGCCGTATGGCTCACGCGCGCACCTGCCTGCCGTATGGCTCACGCGCGCACCTGCATGCCGTATGGCTCACGCGCGCACCTGCATGCCGTATGGCTCACGCGCGCACCTGCATGCCGTATGGCTCACGCGCGCACCTGCATGCCGTATGGCTCACGCGCGCACCTGCATGCCGTATGGCTCACGCGCGCACCTGCATGCCGTATGGCTCACGCGCGCACCTGCATGCCGTATGGCTCACGCGCGCACCTGCATGCCGTATGGCTCACGCGCGCACCTGCATGCCGAATGGCTCACGCGCGCACCTGCATGCCTGATGGCTCACGCGCGCACCTGCATGCCGTATGGCTCACGCGCGCACCTGCATGCCGTATGTCTCACGCGCGCACCTGCATGCTGTATGGCTCACGCGCGCACCTGCATGCTGTATGGCTCACGCGCGCACCTGCATGCCGTATGGCTCACGCGCGCACCTGCATGCCGTATGGCTCACGCGCGCACCTGCATGCTGTATGGCTCACGCGCGCACCTGCATGCAGTATGGCTCACGCGCGCACCTGCATGCCGTATGGCTCACGCGCGCACCTGCATGCCGTATGGCTCACGCGCGCACCTGCATGCCGTATGGCTCACGCGCGCACCTGCATGCTGTATGGCTCACGCGCGCACCTGCATGCCGTATGGCTCACGCGCGCACCTGCATGCCGTATGGCTCACGCGCGCACCTGCATGCCGTATGGCTCACGCGCGCACCTGCATGCTGTATGGCTCACGCGCGCACCTGCATGCTGTATGGCTCACGCGCGCACCTGCATGCTGTATGGCTCACGCGCGCACCTGCATGCTGTATGGCTCACGCGCGCACCTGCATGCTGTATGGCTCACGCGCGCACCTGCCTGCTGTATGGCTCACGCGCGCACCTGCATGCTGTATGGCTCACGCGCGCACCTGCATGCTGTATGGCTCACGCGCGCACCTGCATGCTGTATGGCTCACGCGCGCACCTGCATGCTGTATGGCTCACGCGCGCACCTGCATGCTGTATGGCTCACGCGCGCACCTGCATGCTGTATGGCTCACGCGCGCACCTGCATGCTGTATGGCTCACGCGCGCACCTGCATGCTGTATGGCTCACGCGCGCACCTGCATGCCTGTATGGCTCACGCGCGCACCTGCATGCTGTATGGCTCACGCGCGCACCTGCATGCTGTATGGCTCACGCGCGCACCTGCATGCTGTATGTCTCACGCGCGCACCTGCATGCTGTATGGCTCACGCGCGCACCTGCATGCCGTATGGCTCACGCGCGCACCTGCATGCCGTATGGCTCACGCGCGCACCTGCATGCCGTATGGCTCACGCGCGCACCTGCATGCCGTATGGCTCACGCGCGCACCTGCATGCCGTATGGCTCACGCGCGCACCTGCATGCCGTATGGCTCACGCGCGCACCTGCATGCCGTATGGCTCACGCGCGCACCTGCATGCCGTATGGCTCACGCGCGCACCTGCATGCCGTATGGCTCACGCGCGCACCTGCATGCCGTATGGCTCACGCGCGCACCTGCATGCCGTATGGCTCACGCGCGCACCTGCATGCCGTATGGCTCACGCGCGCACCTGCATGCCGTATGGCTCACGCGCGCACCTGCATGCCGTATGGCTCACGCGCGCACCTGCATGCCGTATGGCTCACGCGCGCACCTGCATGCCGTATGGCTCACGCGCGCACCTGCATGCCGTATGGCTCACGCGCGCACCTGCATGCCGTATGGCTCACGCGCGCACCTGCATGCCGTATGGCTCACGCGCGCACCTGCATGCCGTATGGCTCACGCGCGCACCTGCATGCCGTATGGCTCACGCGCGCACCTGCATGCCGTATGGCTCACGCGCGCACCTGCATGCCGTATGGCTCACGCGCGCACCTGCATGCCGTATGGCTCACGCGCGCACCTGCATGCCGTATGGCTCACGCGCGCACCTGCATGCCGTATGGCTCACGCGCGCACCTGCATGCCGTATGGCTCACGCGCGCACCTGCATGCCGTATGGCTCACGCGCGCACCTGCATGCCGTATGGCTCACGCGCGCACCTGCATGCCGTATGGCTCACGCGCGCACCTGCATGCCGTATGGCTCACGCGCGCACCTGCATGCCGTATGGCTCACGCGCGCACCTGCATGCCGTATGGCTCACGCGCGCACCTGCATGCCGTATGGCTCACGCGCGCACCTGCATGCCGTATGGCTCACGCGCGCACCTGCATGCCGTATGGCTCACGCGCGCACCTGCATGCCGTATGGCTCACGCGCGCACCTGCATGCCGTATGGCTCACGCGCGCACCTGCATGCCGTATGGCTCACGCGCGCACCTGCATGCCGTATGGCTCACGCGCGCACCTGCATGCCGTATGGCTCACGCGCGCACCTGCATGCCGTATGGCTCACGCGCGCACCTGCATGCCGTATGGCTCACGCGCGCACCTGCATGCCGTATGGCTCACGCGCGCACCTGCATGCCGTATGGCTCACGCGCGCACCTGCATGCCGTATGGCTCACGCGCGCACCTGCATGCCGTATGGCTCACGCGCGCACCTGCATGCCGTATGGCTCACGCGCGCACCTGCATGCCGTATGGCTCACGCGCGCACCTGCATGCCGTATGGCTCACGCGCGCACCTGCATGCCGTATGGCTCACGCGCGCACCTGCATGCCGTATGGCTCACGCGCGCACCTGCATGCCGTATGGCTCACGCGCGCACCTGCATGCCGTATGGCTCACGCGCGCACCGGCATGCCGTATGGCTCACGCGCGCACCTGCATGCCGTATGGCTCACGCGCGCACCTGCATGGCGTATGGCTCACCGCGCGCACCTGCATGCCGTATGGCTCACGCGCGCACCTGCATGCCGTATGGCTCACGCGCGCACCTGCATGCCGTATGGCTCACGCGCGCACCTGCATGCCGTATGGCTCACGCGCGCACCTGCATGCCGTATGGCTCACGCGCGCACCTGCATGCCGTATGGCTCACGCGCGCACCTGCATGCCGTATGGCTCACGCGCGCACCCTGCATGCCGTATGGCTCACGCGCGCACCTGCATGCCGTATGGCTCACGCGCGCACCTGCATGCCGTATGGCTCACGCGCGCACCTGCATGCCGTATGGCTCACGCGCGCACCTGCATGCCGTATGGCTCACGCGCGCACCTGCATGCCGTATGGCTCACGCGCGCACCTGCATGCCGTATGGCTCACGCGCGCACCTGCATGCCGTATGGCTCACGCGCGCACCTGCATGCCGTATGGCCTCACGCGCGCAACCTGCATGCCGTATGGCTCACGCGCGCACCTGCATGCCGTATGGCTCACGCGCGCACCTGCATGCCGTATGGCTCCGCGGCGCACCTGCATGCCGTGATGGCTCACGCGCGCACCTGCATGCCGTATGGCTCCACGCGCGCAACCTGCATGCCGTATGGCTCACGCGCGCACCTGCATGCCGTATGGCTCACGCGCGCCACTGCTGCCGTATGGCTCACGCGCGCACCTGCATGCCGTATGGCCTCACGCGAGCACCTGCATGCCGTATGGCTCACGCGCGCCACCTGCATGCCGTATGGCTCACGCGCGCACCTGCATGCCGTATGGCTCACGCGAGCAACCTGCATGCCGTATGGCTCACGCGCGCCACCTGCATGCCGTATGGCTCACGCGCGCACCTGCATGCCGTATGGCTCACGCGCGCACCTGCATGCCGTATGGCTCACGCGCGCACCTGCATGCCGTATGGCTCACGCGCGCACCTGCATGCCGTATGGCTCACGCGCGCACCTGCATGCCGTATGGCTCACGCGCGCACCTGCATGCCGTATGGCTCACGCGCGCACCTGCATGCCGTATGGCTCACGCGCGCACCTGCATGCCGTATGGCTCACGCGCGCACCTGCATGCCGTATGGCTCACGCGCGCACCTGCATGCCGTATGGCTCACGCGCGCACCTGCATGCCGTATGGCTCACGCGCGCACCTGCATGCCGTATGGCTCACGCGCGCACCTGCATGCCGTATGGCTCACGCGCGCACCTGCATGCCGTATGGCTCACGCGCGCACCTGCATGCCGTATGGCTCACGCGCGCACCTGCATGCCGTATGGCTCACGCGCGCACCTGCATGCCGTATGGCTCACGCGCGCACCTGCATGCCGTATGGCTCACGCGCGCACCTGCATGCCACACGCGCACCCCTGCATGCTGTATGTCTCACGCGCACACCTGCATGCTGTATGTCTCACGCGCACACCTGCATGCTGTATGTCTCACGCGCACACCTGTATGTCACACGCGCACACCTGCATGCTGTATGTCTCACGCGCACACCTGTATGTCACACGCGCACACCTGCATGCTGTATGTCTCACGCGCACACCTGTATGTCACACGCGCACACCTGCATGCTGTATGTCTCACGCGCACACCTGTATGTCACACGCGCACACCTGCATGCTGTATGTCTCACGCGCACACCTGTATGTCACACGCGCACACCTGCATGCTGTATGTCACACGCGCACACCTGCATGCTGTATGTCTCACGCGCACACCTGCATGCTGTATGTCTCACGCGCACACCTGCCTGCTGTATGTCTCACGCGCACACCTGCATGCTGTATGTCTCACGCGCACACCTGCATGCTGTATGTCTCACGCGCACCCCTGCATGCTGTATGTCTCACGCGCACACCTGCCTGCTGTATGTCTCACGCGCACACCTGCATGCTGTATGTCTCACGCGCACACCTGCCTGCTGTATGTCTCACGCGCACACCGGCATGCTGTATGTCTCACGCGCACCTACCTGTCTCCGCTCAGTGGGTTTATGTTGCTGTATTAAACGCACGTGTTTTTGGAAGCAGCCATAGAGACTGATTGTACCGGTGGTCACAGCGCCACCTACAGGCGGGAGGTCAGACCTACGGGTCAATCTCGCTGTAATTATTATTCTCCGTTCTATTCTTTATTTTATATAGACAGCTGCTCAGCATCCAATCATAGCACTGTGTATACGTCCGTATGGCAGCCCATTGGCTGCTGCTCAGGTGCTTTGTATAAAATCATTTTAGGGTTTAGGTCTTTACAACATTTGTGCATTTACATTAAAGGGACATTAACTGCTCTTTGTCTTCCCCTGAGCAGTATTTAGTTAATACCTGTAAAGGAGTTAAATGCATAAACTGCCACCCCTGTCCTCCACTCATTATCAGACATATAAAGATACTGTTTAAAGCTAAAATAAAATGTTCTAAGAAACTGTTGGTGCTCAGTACTTGCAATCTGTTGTAGCTACCATCCATGCAGGCCTTTAACTATATGTTTAACCCTTGAGACCAAGAACACAAACTGCTCACAGCTAGAAAACATAAATATATACTGCTAATGGCTAGAGACCAGGAACTAATAAAGAGCAGAGACCATAAACACAAGCCTGCTGGCAGCAGGAGACCAAGAACACAGGCTGTTTATGTCTGTAGACCAGGAGCACAGCCTGCTGATGTCTGAGACCAGGAGCACAGCCTGCTGATGTCTGAGACCAGGAGCACAGCCTGCTGATGTCTGTAGACCAGGAGCACAGCCTGCTGATGTCTGAGACCAGGAGCACAGCCTGCTGATGTCTGAGACCAGGAGCACAGCCTGCTGATGTCTGTAGACCAGGAGCACAGCCTGCGGATGTCTGTAGACCAGGAGCACAGCCTGCTGATGTCTGAGACCAGGAGCACAGCCTGCTGATGTCTGAGACCAGGAGCACAGCCTGCTGATGTCTGTAGACCAGGAGCACAGCCTGCTGATGTCTGAGACGAGGAGCACAGCCTGCTGATGTCTGAGACAAGGAGCACAGCCTGCTGATGTCTGAGACCAGGAGCACAGCCTGCTGATGTCTGAGACCAGGAGCACACCCTGCTGATGTCTGAGACCAGGAGCACAGCCTGTTGATGTCTGTAGACCAGGAGCACAGCCTGCTGATGTCTGAGACCAGGAGCACAGCCTGCTGATGTCTGGAGACCAGGAGCACAGCCTGCTGATGTCTGAGACCAGGAGCACAGCCTGCTGATGTCTGAGACCAGGAGCACAGCCTCCTGATGTCTGGAGACCAGGAGCACAGCCTGCTGATGTCTGAGACCAGGAGCACAGCTTGCTGATGTCTGGAGAACAGGAGCACAGCCTGCTGATGTCTGGAGACCAGGAGTACAGCCTGCTGATGTCTGAGATCAGGAGCACAACCTGCTGATGTCTGAGACCAGGAGCACAGCCTGCTGATGTCTGGAGACCAGGAGCACAGCCTGCTGATGTCTGGAGACCAGGAGCACAGCCTGCTGATGTCTGGAGACCAGGAGACCAGTCTGCTGATGTCTGGAGACCAGGATCACAGCCTGCTGATGTCTGGAGACCAGGATCACAGCCTGCTGATGTCTGGAGACCAGGTTCACAGCCTGCTGATGTATGGAGACCAGGAGCCCAGCCTGCTGGTGTCTGGAGACCAGGAGCCCAGCCTGCTGGTGTCTGGAGACCAGGAGCACAGCCTGCTGATTTCTGGAGACCAGGATCACAGCCTGCTGATGTCTGGAAACCAGGTTCACAGCCTGCTGATGTTTGGAGACCAGGAGCACAGCCAGCTGATGTCTGGAGACCAGGAGCATAGCCTGCTGATGTCTGGAGACCAGGAGAACAGCCTGCCGATGTCTGGAGACCAGGAGCACAGCCTGCTGATGCCTGGAGACCAGGATCACAGCCTGCTGATGTCTGGAGACCAGGATCATAGCCTGCTGATGTCTGGAGACCAGGATCATAGCCTGCTGATGTCTGGAGACCAGGAGCACAGCCAGCTAATGTCTGGAGACCAGGAGCACAGCCTGCTGATGTCTGGAGACCAGGAGCACAGCCTGCTGATGTATGGAGACCAGGAGCACAGCCTGCTGATGTCTGGAGACCAGGAGCACAGCCTGCTGATGTCTGGAGACCAGGTTCATAGCCTGCTGATTTCTGGAGAACAGGAGCCCAGTCTGCTGATGTTTGGAGACCAGAAGCCCAGCCTGCTGATGTCTGGAGACCAGGATCACAGCCTGCTGATGTCTGGAGACCAGGAGCCCAGCTTGCTGATGTCCGGAAACCAGGAGCAAAGCCTGCTGATGTCTGGAGACCAGGATCACAGCCTGCTGATGTCTGGAGACCAGGGTCACAACCTGCTGATGTCTGGAGACCAGGAGCACAGCCTGCTGATGTCTGGAGACCAGGAGCACAGCCTGCTGATGTCTGGAGACCAGGAGCCCAGCCTGCTGATGTCTAGAGACCAGAATCACAGCCTGCTGATGTCTGGAAACGAGGTTCACAGCCTGCTGATGTCTGAGACCAGTAGCACAGCCTGCTGATGTCTGGAGACCAGGAGCACAGCCTGCTGATGTCTGGAGACCAGGAGCCCAGCCTGCTGATGTCTGGGACCAGGAGCACAGCCTTCTAATGTCTGAAACCAGGAGCACAGCCTGCTGATGTCTGAGACCAGGAGCACAGCCTGCTGATGTCTGGAGACCAGGAGCACAGCCTGCTGATTACTGAGACCAGGAGCACAGCCTGCTGATGTTTGGAGACCAGGAGCACAGCCTGCTGATGTCTGGAGACCAGGAGCACAGCCTGCTGATGTCTGTAGACCAGGAGCACAGCCTGCTGATGTCTGAGACCAGGAGCACAGCCTGCTGATGTCTGGAGACCAGGAGCACAGCCTGCTGATGTCTGAGACCAGGAGCACAGCTTGCTGATGTCTGAGACTAGGAGCACAGCCTGCTGATGTCTGAGACCAGGAGCACAGCCTGCTGATGTCTGAGACCAGGAGCACAGCCTGCTGATGTCTGGAGACCAGGAGCACAGCCTGCTGATTACTGAGACCAGGAGCACAGCCTGCTGATGTTTGGAGATCAGGAGCACAGCCTGCTGATGTCTGGAGACCAGGAGCACAGCCTGCTGATGTCTGGAGACCAGGAGCACAGCCTGCTGATGTCTGCAGACCAGGAGCCCAGCCTGCTGATTTCTGGAGAACAGGAGCCCAGTCTGGTGATGTCTGGAGAACAGGAGCCCAGCCTGCTAATGTCTGGAGACCAGTAGCACAGCCTGCTGATGTCTGGAGACCAGGAGCACAGCCTGCTGATGTCTGGAGACCAGGAGCACAGCCTGCTGATTACTGAGACCAGGAGCACAGCCTGCTGATGTTTGGAGATCAGGAGCACAGCCTGCTGATGTCTGGAGACCAGGAGCACAGCCTGCTGATGTCTGCAGACCAGGAGCCCAGCCTGCTGATTTCTGGAGAACAGGAGCCCAGTCTGGTGATGTCTGGAGAACAGGAGCCCAGCCTGCTAATGTCTGGAGACCAGTAGCACAGCCTGCTGATGTCTGTGACCAGGAGCACAGCCTGCTGATGTCTGGAGACCAGGAGCCCAGCCTGCTGATGTCTGGAGACCAGGAGCCCAGCCTGCTGATGTCTGGAGACCAGGAGACCAGCCTGCTGATGTCTGGAGACCAGGATCACAGCCTGCTGATGTCTGGAGACCAGGTTCACAGCCTGCTGATGTCTGGAGACCAGTAGCACAGCCTGCTGATGTCTGGAGACCAGGAGCACAGCCTGCTGATGTCTGAGATCAGGAGCACAACCTGCTGATGTCTGAGACCAGGAGCACAGCCTGCTGATGTCTGGAGACCAGGAGCACAGCCTGCTGATGTCTGGAGACCAGGAGCACAGCCTGCTGATGTCTGGAGACCAGGAGACCAGTCTGCTGATGTCTGGAGACCAGGATCACAGCCTGCTGATGTCTGGAGACCAGGATCACAGCCTGCTGATGTCTGGAGACCAGGTTCACAGCCTGCTGATGTATGGAGACCAGGAGCCCAGCCTGCTGGTGTCTGGAGACCAGGAGCCCAGCCTGCTGGTGTCTGGAGACCAGGAGCACAGCCTGCTGATGTCTGGAGACCAGGATCACAGCCTGCTGATGTCTGGAAACCAGGTTCACAGCCTGCTGATGTTTGGAGACCAGGAGCACAGCCAGCTAATGTCTGGAGACCAGGAGCATAGCCTGCTGATGTCTGGAGACCAGGAGAACAGCCTGCCGATGTCTGGAGACCAGGAGCACAGCCTGCTGATGCCTGGAGACCAGGATCACAGCCTGCTGATGTCTGGAGACCAGGATCATAGCCTGCTGATGTCTGGAGACCAGGATCATAGCCTGCTGATGTCTGGAGACCAGGAGCACAGCCAGCTAATGTCTGGAGACCAGGAGCACAGCCTGCTGATGTCTGGAGACCAGGAGCACAGCCTGCTGATGTATGGAGACCAGGAGCACAGCCTGCTGATGTCTGGAGACCAGGAGCACAGCCTGCTGATGTCTGGAGACCAGGTTCATAGCCTGCTGATTTCTGGAGAACAGGAGCCCAGTCTGCTGATGTTTGGAGACCAGAAGCCCAGCCTGCTGATGTCTGGAGACCAGGATCACAGCCTGCTGATGTCTGGAGACCAGGAGCCCAGCTTGCTGATGTCCGGAAACCAGGAGCAAAGCCTGCTGATGTCTGGAGACCAGGATCACAGCCTGCTGATGTCTGGAGACCAGGGTCACAACCTGCTGATGTCTGGAGACCAGGAGCACAGCCTGCTGATGTCTGGAGACCAGGAGCACAGCCTGCTGATGTCTGGAGACCAGGAGCCCAGCCTGCTGATGTCTAGAGACCAGAATCACAGCCTGCTGATGTCTGGAAACGAGGTTCACAGCCTGCTGATGTCTGAGACCAGTAGCACAGCCTGCTGATGTCTGGAGACCAGGAGCACAGCCTGCTGATGTCTGGAGACCAGTAGCACAGCCTGCTGATGTCTGGAGACCAGGTTCACAGCCTGCTGATGTCTGGAGAACAGGAGCCCAGCCTGCTGATGTCTGGAGACCAGGAGTACAGCCTGCTGATGTCTGGAGACCAGCAGCACAGCTTGCTGATGTCTGGAGACCAGCAGCACAGCCTGCTGATGTCTGGAGACCAAGAGCACAGCCTGCTGATGTCTGGAGACCAGGAGCACATCCTGCTGATGTCTGGAGACCAGGAGCACAGCCTGCTGATGTCTGGAGACCAGGAGCACAGCCTGCTGATGTCTGGAGACCAGGAGCACAGCCTGCTGCTATCTGGAGACCAGGAGCACAACCATCTAATGACTGTAGACAGCAACAAAGGAACAGAAGCAGAGCAATCTTTAGCTGCTTCCTTAATAAAGGGATACTAAATAGTAAATACATGCTAGACATAATAATGTATACAAAGCAAAGATTAACCTGAGAATAGTATGTAGATGTATTTTTACAATTATATCATTCCCTGATTCTTAGCTCTATCCCACTGTCCCTCTGAGACTGGCTTATGTCCCTATTTGCAGAATTTCCCTTAGCCCCACCCACAGAGCACCCAGACACACCCACAAACTTCCAAGACATACACACCCACAAACCAGACACACCCAAATCCCACCCTCTAACCACTCACAATGCTACCTTCCCAACATGGCTCTGCCAACAAACAGGTGAAGGGCCCCCATCAGCCTCCTGAGTCCCTGATACCCAGCCACACATGTTGGGAGGTATGTTATATTAGAGTTTAAATATTTAAGCTAAGTATAAAGGTTTAGTTTCTATAAACTACTTTAGTTTCTAAAGTAATGGGTGCAGCCATGTTTAATCTCAAGTTTTTCCCGTATCTATCTCTTCTTCTTACATCTGTCTCTAATTGTCCTTCGCAGGAGAGATAAATAAGAGCGAAAACTTAAGTTTAAACATGGTGGCATCCAATACTTTAGAAAACCAACACTTTTTAGAGTTTAATTAAAGGAAAGGGGGACAAAATAAATTAATATAAGTATATTGCAACACATAATTAAACATTTTATATTACAATCTCGTATTGTTTAATACCTCATGTAAGTGAAACTCTACACTCTTTAGGAGAGCTGAATTGTACGCAACGTGAATCTATAAGTACAGCACATAACCATCACATTTTCCTATTTTTGGTAGATGGGGCTCAGGCTGCTGTTATGTCTCCTTCGTAAACGTCATAAAACTGATTGGTCCATACATTTCAGGATGGAGAGGTTAAGGAACATGTGTGCAGGGCTTGGAGGGAGGGTGGACTCAGATTTGAGTGGGCCTTGTGTTATGTGAGTGTGGCTTGGTGGTTCATAGTAGGAAAAGAGAGGGGCCTGGCAGAGCTGGGTAGTTCCTGAACTTCAAGAAGCTGCAGGACCCTGGACTGTTGGGAGGTTGGGAACTTGGGTCATGGGCATGGCTTGTCAGATCATGGGTGGGATTTATGGCAGGCGAGGAATTGAAAACTCCAAGATGACGTCACTTCCGGTGATTCTATACATCTAATTGGTTGTGCATCCTGTCACTCACTGAGACACGGACCAATCAGATAGGCACTGTAATCGGCTATCTTCACTATCTATTTTCCCTCTGCCTGGGGTGTTCAAGGGGGCAAAGCCCCCCTTGTAAACCTCATTCCCCAAGGTTTACTTGGGGTGGATGCCAGAGGCAAAAGTAAACAGTGAAAATAAAGAGTCACTGGAAGTGACGTCATTTTGGAGGTTTTGATTTCTTGGATTTTTCGACAGAACACAGTCGCTTAAAACTGAGACACCAAGAAGCTGTGCACAGGATGCAGGTCAGACCTCCCAACCGGATTATGGACGACTGGGAGGGCTGGGATTCTACCTGCTCTTGATTTCATATAATCATTCAAATAATGGGAAGGGACAGACTCAGCTTTAATGCGTTTCAAACTTTAATGACCAGAAAAAAAGACTAAACAGTGGGTAAGATCTGAGAAAAATTTAGATAGATTTAGTGGTATCTTGTGGGCTAATTTTGCCATCTTTGCTCTAGCAATAATCTGTTTTTATCCTCCAGTTTTGTTTGTTTCCTGCCAGTGACACAAATAACAGCTCCCTTTTTTTACACAGCGAGCAGGAACATTTGCTATTTGCTTAAAAAATGAACATATGTTTCCAAAAATTAAGCAAATACCAACTGCTCAAGCTTTTATCATTTTAATCATGATCTGGGACTGTTCCAATTGCTTCATCAGAAAAACAGAAGCTTTGAAGGAATCACAAGGACCATATGAGTTTTAATTAACTGATACTAAAGTTATTAATAGAGACTGACAGCTGAAAACCAATTCTCTTTGTTTTGACATGAAAATAGCTTAAAAGACTTCATTAGTCTAATGGCGGTAAACACTCTGATCTTTAATGGTTCACCAAATTCAACTTTTTATATAATAATAATAAGGGCTAGATTACACTTGGCGCAGTATTTTGCGTTTCCGCTAGAGCGTAATTAGCGTTAGCGCAATATCATTTGCACGAGTATTGTGATAGCTACTAGCTACTTAGAGATGGTATTACAAGTTGAAATTAAAAAGCGGTATTCGAGCGCAATCAGGTTTGCACAAGACTGGTTTCGTGCAAAATGTTTTTTCTTTTTATTTGATACCTGTAATTTGTGCACGCTCAAAATTATGTAATCACATTCCACACATTGAGAGAGCCCAATAGAGGGAGGAGAGGTATACCATGGAGGAGAAGAAGACTCTGATAAGGGTGTATAAGCAGAGGGCTAAAAGAATGGAGTCCACAGCGACCAGCGGGTCAGCTAGGCAGAAGATCTGGCAGGAGGTCATGGATGCCGTGAACACAGTGGGAGATCGCAGGAGGAAGCTTCTGTCCATAAAGCACCACTACCAGGACTATAAGAGGCAACTAAAGAAGAAGCTTGCCAAGGAGAGGGAAGTGGCTTCCAGGACTGGTGGTGGTCCCCTGAAGGTCTTCACGTACTGTCAGTGGGAAGAGATGCTGCGGGAGAGCATCTCTGAGTTGTGTGTAGTCAGTATCGGAGGAGGGATTGATACCGGGGATAGGTACCACAGTTCTTCTGGTAAGGAAAACAATATTAACTTTTTTACAACTTCATTACATCTTTACAGTTATCGCATTTATTGGACGTAACCATAACATGCTGATTAGATAGAAACAAATTATGCTTTGAAAGTCTTTGGTTTCTTTGACAGTTTGCATCGTCAACTTTACATACTGGGGAATTGTATATGTCTACATTGTGTTATTACATATTGTTTAAATCAATTACAATGAGTAGCGTTTAAATATCTAATTTATTTCAAATACAAGAATTAAAAAATTTATTATTATTATTATCAGGTATTTGTAGAGCACACACAGATTCCGCAGCGCTATACAATATAACATTTAAAGGGATCAAATGGGTAGAGGGCCCTGCCGAGAGTTGCACTGTTACAGTCTGCTCTTATGAGGGTGATATACAAACAGCTGGGCTCATAGGCTTACATGCTAAGTGGTTCAAAGGGATAGCAATGAGTTAGGAAAGGTTAGTGTAGGTTGTATGCATCCCTGAATAGTACAGACTTTAGGGAGCACTTGAAGCTTTCAAAACTAGGGGAGAGTCTTGGGGAATGAGGCAGAGAGTTTCATAAGATGGGAGCGAGTCTGGAGAAGTCCTGTAAATGGGAATGTGAGGAGGTAACATGAGAGGAGGAGAGTAGGAGATCATAAACAGAATGAAGGGGTCGGGAGGGAGAGTATCTGGAGACAAGGTTTGAGATATAGGGGGGAGCAGTACAGTTGAGGGCTTTGTATGTCAGAGTGATGATTTTGTGTTTAATCCTGGATGCAAGAGGAAGCCAGTGAAGGGATTGGCAGAGAGGTGCAGCAGATGAAGAGCGACGTGTAAGGAAGATGAGCCTGGCATAGGCATTCATTATGGATTGTAAAGGATCTAGGTGGCAGCTAAGGAGACCAGAGAGGATGGAGTTGCAGTAGTCGAGGCGGGAAAGGATTAGAGAGTGGATTAAAATCTTAGTTGTGTCTTGTGCAAGGAAATGTCTAATTTTAGAGATGTTTTTAAGGTGGAAGCGGCAGGCTTTAGCCAAGGACTGAATGTGAGCAGTGAAAGAAATATCTGAGTCAAGTGTGACCCCAAGAAATCGGTCATGTTGGGTAGGGGTAATGATGGAGTTATCGACAGTTATAGAGAAGTGGAGGTGGAGATTTTGGAAGAAGGGTTGAAAATAATGAGTTCAGTTTTGGAGAGATTGAACTCAAGGTAGTGAGTAGACATCCAAGATGAGATATGAGAAAGACAGTGACACAGGATTGCAAGGAAGGAGATAGGTCTGGTGCAGAGAGGTAGATTTGGGTGTCATCTGCATACAAATGATATTGAAACCCATGGGACTTTATTAAGGAACCTAATGATGACATGTAGATTGAGAAGAGAAGGGGACTGAGGACAGAGCCTTGCGGTACCCCAAAAGAAAGGGGTAATGGGGCAGAGGATGCCCCAGAGAAGGTTACACTAAAGGTACGGTTAGACAGATACAAAGAGACCTACGAGAGAGCTGTGTCGCAAATGCAGAAGGAGTGGAGGGTTTGGAGCAAAAGAGGGTGGTCGACAGTATCAAAGGCTGCAGACAGATGAAGGAGGAAAAGCAAAGAGAAGTGGCCTTTGGATTTTGCTGTAAGTAGTTTGTTGGTAACCTTAATAATTGCTGTCTCTGTAGAGTGATGGGGGCAAAATCCAGATTGCATTGAGTCAAGGAGGGAGTTTAGTGTAAGGAAATAGGATAGGCGTGCATATACTAGCTTTTCAAGATTTGAGGCAAGAGGGAGTAGGGAAATAGGGCAGTAGTTGGATGGGGAGGTTGGATCGAGAGAAGGTTTTTTTGAGGATAGGTGTGATCAGTGCATGTTTTAGAGATGTGGGAACTATACCAGTGCTGAGGGAGAGGTTGAAGATGTGTGTGAGTATAGGGGTAAGGGTAGAAGGGAGGAAGGGGAGTAACTGTGAGGGGATGGGGTCGAGGGGACAGGTAGTGAGGTGAGCGGATAGTATAAGGGCAGAAACTTCTTCCTCTGTAACAAGGGCAAAAGAGCAAATTTTATAGCTATGTGGGTTTTGGATGATTATGAACTAACTTTTGAGGGCGTGGAAGAGCATGTTGAGAGCTGATTTAATTTCTGATGGAGTTGATTTTGTTATTGAAGTAGCTGGCAAAATCTTAAGCTGAGAGAGAAGTTGTAGTAGGCGGTAAGAGTGGGCAGAGAAGAGTATTGAACGTGGAGAACAGACATTTTGAGTTTGCAGAAAGAGTAGAGATACGAGTGGAGAAGTAATGTTGCTTATATAGATTTAGGGCAGGATAGTAAGAGTTCAAGATGAACTTGTAGTAAAGTGTCAGAGGAGTATGCCAGGGCTGAGGATGAGGATGTATGATTTCAAAGCTAGTGGGATTGTCAACAGGGAGGTTGAGTCGCCAAGAATGAGGGCAGGGGTGTCTGAGGAAAGGAAATAAGGTAGCCAGTCAGCAAAGTGATCTAGAAATAAAATTGAGGAGTCAGGGGGGGGCGGTATATAACTGCAATACATATAGAGAGGGGAGAGAATAAGCGAATTGTGTGTTTCAAATGAAGAAAATGTGAGGGAAGAGAAGGGCTGTATTTGTTGAAAGGTGCAACGAGAGGAAAGTAAAATACCAACATCACCTCCTTGTCTATTACCAGACCTAGGAGTGTGGTTGAAGTGGAGACCCCCATGTGACAGAGCAGAAGTGAAAGCTGTGTCTGAAGGAGAGAGCCAGGTTTCTGTGAGAGCCAGAAGGTTGAGAGAGTGGGAGATAAAGAGGTCATGTATAGAAGTGAGCTTGTTGCAAAAAGAGTGAGAGTTCCAGAGAGCACAAGTGAAGGGGGTGGTGGCTTAACTATCCACAACATCATTTCTGATAATGCTATATTTTAAAGTGAATGCAAATGAGTCTTTGCAAATGCAAAATGTACTTTTTATAAATTAGTCTGAGCACAATCATGCGTTGTGTCAGGGTACAGGTCAATGACATATACTAATATATATATATATGAAAATAATATAAAAAGGATGTGTGTATATATGAGGCCGTATATTTTATCAGATGTGCTGTAGATCTTGGATGACGTCATTTAAAGGAACCGTCATTCGGCGAGTAGGCGTCAGTAGAAGAGGATGGCTCCGCGTCGGCTGGAAGAAGATGGCTCCGCTCCGCTCCGGATGGATGAAGATAGAAGATGTGGCTTGGATGAAGATGTCTACCGGTCCAGATGTCCTCTTCTGCCCGGATAGGATGAAGATTTCTGCCCGATGATGGACCTCTTCAGCCGCCGCTTGAATCAAGACTTCAGCCAGATGATGGACCTCTTCAGCCTGATGATGGACCTCTTCAGCCCGATGATAGATCTCTTCAGCCCCCGCTTGGGCTTGGATGAAGACTTCGGAGGCTCTTCTGGACCGATCGGTGATACCCGGCGTGGTGAAGATAAGGTAGGAAGATCTTCAGGGGCTTAGTGTTAGGTTTATTTAAGGGGGGTTTGGGTTAGATTAGGGGTATGTGGGTGGTGGGTTGTAATGTTGGGGGGGTAGTGTATGTTTTTTTTTCAGGCAAAAGAGCAGAATTCTTTGGGGCATGCCCCGCAAAAGGCCCTTTCAAGGGCTGGTAAGGTAAAAGAGCTTTTCTATTTTTATTTTAGAATAGGGTAGGGAATTTTTTTATTTTGGTTGCTTTGTTATTTTATTAGGGGGCTTAGAGTAGGTGTAATTAGCTTAAAATTGTTGTAATCTTTTTCTAATGTTTGTAAATTATTTTTTTATTTTTTGTAACTTAGTTCTTTTTTATTTTTTGTACTTTAGTTAGTGTATTTATTTGTATTTATTTGTAGGTATTTGTATTTAATTTATTTATTGATAGTGTAGTGTTAGGTTTAATTGTAACTTAGGTTAGGATTTATTTTACAGGTAATTTTGTAATTATTTTAACTAGGTAGCTATTAAATAGTTATTAACTATTTAATAGCTATTGTACCTGGTTAAAATAAATACAGAGTTGCCTGTAAAATAAATATTAATCCTAAAATAGCTACAATATAATTATTATTTATATTGTAGCTATATTAGGGTTTATTTTACAGGTAAGTATTTAGCTTTAAATAGGAATAATTTATTTAATAAGAGTTAATTTATTTCGTTAGATAAAAATTATATTTAACTTAGGGGGGTGTTAGTGCTAGGGTTAGACTTAGATTTAGGGGTTAATAAATTTATTAGAGTAGCGGTGAGGTCCGGTCGGCAGATTAGGGGTTAATAAGTGTAGGTAGGTGGCGGCGACGTTGGGGGCGGCAGATTAGGGGTTAATAAATATAATATAGGGGTCGGCGGTGTTAGGGGCAGCAGATTAGGGGTACATAGGGATAACGTAGGTGGCGGCTGTGTACGGAGCAGCAGATTAGGGGTTAAAAAAAATATGCAGGGGTCAGCGATAGCGGGGCCAGCAGATTAGGGGTTAATAAGTGTAAGGTTAGGGGTGTTTAGACTCGGGGTACATGTTAGGGTGTTAGGTGCAGACATAGGAAGTGTTTTCCCATAGGAAACAATGGGGCTGCGTTAGGAGCTGAACGCTGCTTTTTTGCAGGTGTTAGGTTTTTTTTCAGCTCAAACGGCCCCATTGTTTCCTATGGGGAAATCGTGCACGAGCACGTTTTTTAAGCTGGCCACGTCCGTAAGCACCGCTGGTATTGAGAGTTGCAGTGGCGGTAAATTATGCTCGCAGCCCTTCTGTGAACTCTAAATACCAGCGGTATTTAAAAGGTGCGGGGGGGAAAAAAACAGCGTTAGCTACACGGGTCGTTACCGACAAAACTCTAAATCTAGCCGTAAGAATTTGTTCCAGTTTAAATAAATAGACATTTTAAAGTAACGGTTTACAGTAAGAATATATGTATATTTAGTATCCTAATTAGAATTGTATTAGAATAAATTGCAGCTAAATAGCTGAGTATATACAGGGAGTGCAGAATTATTAGGCAAATGAGTATTTTGACCACATCATCCTCTTTATGCATGTTGTCTTACTCCAAGCTGTATAGGCTCGAAAGCCTACTACCAATTAAACATATTAGGTGATGTGCATCTCTGTAATGAGAAGGGGTGTGGTCTAATGACATCAACACCCTATATCAGGTGTGCATAATTATTAACAACATAACCACTTTGATGGAAAGGATTGCAATCTGCACTGTAGATGGATGATTAAAACAACAATTTATTAGTTACAATTTAAAAATGTGAGCACACATCATAGTAATTACACCCAAGCACACAGGAGAGGCTGCTCTCCGACGCGTTTCCTGCTACAAAAAGCACTTCATCAGGGATAGCAGCTGATTCCCTGTACTGCCCTTTATACCGGTATATTTGATTTAACCCCTTCGGCACCTTAACACATTTCAATTCTCACAACAATGTGTGATGTGTTATTGGCAGATAGATATCAATTTGTTTTTAGTGTCAGAAGGGCCATATCATTACCGGACTAAATGGCTTATATTCATACTCTATTAAGAACAAAGGTAATAGAAATAACAAAAATAAGAATAAAAACATTGTTATACTATTCTAGATGTCAAATAAGGAGAAATGTTTACATAATTCGATTTATGGGGTAAACTTATTATATAAAAAGGCAGATATTATGAGATGAAAAAGAATGTTAGAAGCATTACCTAAGTGCAGTTTGTTACTTTTTCCTTTATATTTTTTGCTATTCAGTGTGTATGGAACAGAGTGACACAGTTTTTATATTTCTTATTGTTTATACTAATTTCCTGCATATATTAGTTATAAGATACTGTATGCCTTAATCATTACATTTCAGGCTTCATGATACTAGATTAATGGATAGGGATTGGAAATGTATTCTACATAATTCAAATTGTATCTATATGCCTGTGTATAATTTAAGGTCCCAAATTTTATTCATTCCTTTAGGGCTGCCAGTTTCTAATTTAAAAATCCAAAAGGCTTCCTTTTTGTTTAGTTTAGCTAATCTATCCCCTCCTGTGTTTAATTTGGGAATCCTATCTATTACTTGAAACTGAAAAAATGACAGAATCTGTTCAAGCATTGCTTTAGTGTATGATTGGCCTACTCGATGTCTCGCAAAATGCTTGGCCACCGGTGTTTTAGGATCCAAAGCTTCCAAAGACAAGAGATGTTCTCGTATGCAATCCTTTATGGGTCTTATAGTTCTTCCTGTATACTGACAGCCACACAATGTGCAGGAGATCAAGTAGACCACATAGTCAGACTGGCAAGTAAAATGTTTATAAATTCGGAATTCACATTTAGTAATGTGAGACACAAAAAATTCACCTGGTTTCACATATTGACAAGACTTGCAAGGTCTTACTCCACACTTAAAGGTCCCATTCTTAGATCTAAGCCAACTTTCTGTCCTAGGCATAGATAGTGTATCTGATTCTGAGAAATTCCTATTTACATATTGACTCAACGTCTTAGCCCGTCTAGAAACAAATTTGACCCCATTGGTTGAAATGTTAGTTAGTGTAGGTTCTTTCTCCAAAATTGGAAGGTATCTTTTGACTATATTACATATTTTATTATATTGTTGGCTATATTGTGTAGAAAATACAATAGTCTCCTCAGAGTTCTTAATTCTAGGTTTGTATTTGTCCTGAAGTAATTCATTCCTATCCATTAGCCTTACATTCTCTTGTGTGGTCAATAAGAGATTCTTATTATAGCCTCTCTTTGTTAGACGTGTTTTTAGGAGATTTGCATGTTTATCATAATCCAAATTCGGTCACACTGGATTGTCAAAATCTACGCGTTTCAGCGCTGGATATGCGCCTTTATCAAGACTTCCTATTCTTGTGTGTTATCTGTGGCTCTATTTCTAGTATTCTGGGCGTTAGAAAACTCCTCCCAAGGTGTCATATATCAAGCGATGTTATCGCTTACTTGTCTATGCCTATATTTAAAATCAGTGATATTCAAAAACTAATAATATCAGACTAGCACATTATTATGCATTTAAAAACAACAGTGACAGTGTTGCACTCAAACATTATTGGAACTATGTGATTAATATTAATCCAAAATGTGGAATTTGTATGTATTTGCTGTCACACAAATTGAAATATATGAAACATATATGAGACATATAAAACAATTCGAAATATATGAACAAAGTAAAGCAAAATTAGAGGAATAAGACGTTTTGAAAGGTGTTTATAGTTGAAAGGTAATGATTAGGGTTTGTATCTTTATTCGATGAGGATATGCCAAATAATTATAAAAAGACCCGATGTGTTCCAATATGTAAGGATAGCAGTGTTTGGGGATCTTAAATATTGCGATATGGATAGTTGGAGATATATCTATACTTATTCATGTTGGTGCAGATTGATAGATTAATAAAAACAAAAATAAAAATAAAAACAAAGATAATTCTATTGGGATATGTTAGGAGATGAATTTTAACTATTGCGTATCGATTGGATATCTGTTTTGATTTTAATTTTATATAAAGGGGTTTAAGTTGAGTTCTGCATTGAGACCATTAGGTGTCAATGTATTGAATTTGAATATTAGTTCTGCTTCTTTTAATAGTAAAATGTTTTCTATATCTCCTCCTCTATTATTGAAGAATTTTTTGATACCCCAATATTTGAAACCTGTTGGTTTCTTGTGATGTATTTCTGTAAAATGTTTTGATAGTAAGTGCTTACAGTTATCACGTCTAATATTTGAGAGATGTTCCCTTATTCTGTCATGTAGAGGTCTACTGGTTTGTCCTAAATATTGTAATTTGCATTGGCACTGTATTAGATAGATTACATTAATATCTGAACATCTGATTGTCTCTCTTATCAGATGCTTATAATTGTTATTGGATGATGTCACTTCTTTGTCTTTTTTACCAAATTTGCAAGCTTTACAGCTATTACAAGGATAGAAACCATGAATTATAAAAAAGATCTTAGACAAACACTGGCACATAATTAAAAAAGATCCAATTCTGTCAGACATTATAGACCAACACCCTACTATAATATATAGAAAAACTAAAAATTTAAAGAGCATATTAGCACCTAGCCAGTTCAATAAAAATACTAAATCAAAACAACAAGACTTACTTGGAAACAATCTTCATGGTTTCTATCCTTGTAATAGCTGTAAAGCTTGCAAATTTGGTAAAAAAGACAAAGAAGTGACATCATCCAATAACAATTATAAGCATCTGATAAGAGAGACAATCAGATGTTCAGATATTAATGTAATCTATCTAATACAGTGCCAATGCAAATTACAATATTTAGGACAAACCAGTAGACCTCTACATGACAGAATAAGGGAACATCTCTCAAATATTAGACGTGGTAACTGTAAGCACTTACTATCAAAACATTTTACAGAAATACATCACAAGAAACCAACAGGTTTCAAATATTGGGGTATCAAAAAAGTCTTCAATAATAGAGGAGGAGATATAGAAAACATTTTACTATTAAAAGAAGCAGAACTAATATTCAAATTCAATACATTGACACCTAATGGTCTCAATGCAGAACTCAACTTAAACCCCTTTATATAAAATTAAAATCAAAACAGATATCCAATCGATACGCAATAGTTAAAATTCATCTCCTAACATATCCCAATAGAATTATCTTTGTTTTTATTTTTATTTTTGTTTTTATTAATCTATCAATCTGCACCAACATGAATAAGTATAGATATATCTCCAACTATCCATATCGCAATATTTAAGATCCCCAAACACTGCTATCCTTACATATTGGAACACATCGGGTCTTTTTATAATTATTTGGCATATCCTCATCGAATAAAGATACAAACCCTAATCATTACCTTTCAACTATAAACACCTTTCAAAACGTCTTATTCCTCTAATTTTGCTTTACTTTGTTCATATATTTCGAATTGTTTTATATGTCTCATATATGTTTCATATATTTCAATTTGTGTGACAGCAAATACATACAAATTCCACATTTTGGATTAATATTAATCACATAGTTCCAATAATGTTTGAGTGCAACACTGTCACTGTTGTTTTTAAATGCATAATAATGTGCTAGTCTGATATTATTAGTTTTTGAATATCACTGATTTTAAATATAGGCATAGACAAGTAAGCGATAACATCGCTTGATATATGACACCTTGGGAGGAGTTTTCTAACGCCCAGAATACTAGAAATAGAGCCACAGATAACACACAAGAATAGGAAGTCTTGATAAAGGCGCATATCCAGCGCTGAAACGCGTAGATTTTGACAATCCAGTGTGACCGAATTTGGCTCCAGCAAACAAATCCGATAGAACCGCTATCGCACCACTCCCCCCAACGACCCGGCTATCCGATTGGACCTCCGAGGACCACGTGACTACTCTACGTAGACGTCAGGGTAGGAAGGACTGACCGGGAAATTTGAAAGTGAGACGCTCACATACTACCACAGCTACACAGCAACACGCCGAACTGAGACACATCCCGGGTCAATTACAAACCTTCCCATAACCCACGCTAGTAGAAGAGGAGGTAAGGGATATCGGTAGTCCGGTAGGGGTGAGCATCATAAGAACTCCGTATACTTCTTTTTTAATAACGGGACATTACAAGCTACACAAGCTACCCTAACAGGAAACAGCTCTTTGGAGCTCTTTGGATCCCTTACAAATAGTTGTGGCCACAACTTTTAACTTTTATATTTTACGCTGAACTATAATCTTCATATCCTTTCAAGGACATATTTTGTCTAAAAGTGTCTATCAACATATCAGCCAAATCCCAGTATTTTTGTCTATGCTGATAAGTTAGTTTTACCGACACCATTTTCACTTACTTAGTGAATTATTTGTTATACTCCATTGCAAAGATATGATCATTTTATTTGTTGTCATTTGTTTTTATTTGCTTATATCTATAAACTGAATAATAATTCAATTGAATATTTGTTTTGTTTTAATTAGGAAGTATCTGTTTTTTATACACCACATATTGTTGGTTGTTTCCACCATATATATTGCACTTTAAGTATTGTTCCTTGCAACATATTGTATTACAATTTGAAACAAACCACATCAACCATATCGCACACACACCTTGTACCTTATCCTATTGAGGATTCACATATAATATCCCCCCACCATATAATCATATGTTACCACGACAATATATGTTCCTGAACTAGGTTACCCAAGTATATAAATATAAATTAGACTAAGTCCCACTCACAGCTCTGTATTTGAGCGCACCCCTCCCCCAACTTGTTTCAATCATACACTAAAGCAATGCTTGAACAGATTCTGTCATTTTTTCAGTTTCAAGTAATAGATAGGATTCCCAAATTAAACACAGGAGGGGATAGATTAGCTAAACTAAACAAAAAGGAAGCCTTTTGGATTTTTAAATTAGAAACTGGCAGCCCTAAAGGAATGAATAAAATTTGGGACCTTAAATTATACACAGGCATATAGATACAATTTGAATTATGTAGAATAAATTTCCAATCCCTATCCATTAATCTAGTATCATGAAGCCTGAAATGTAATGATTAAGGCATACAGTATCTTATAACTAATATATGCAGGAAATTAGTATAAACAATAAGAAATATAAAAACTGTGTCACTCTGTTCCATACACACTGAATAGCAAAAAATATAAAGGAAAAAGTAACAAACTGCACTTAGGTAATGCTTCTAACATTCTTTTTCATCTCATAATATCTGCCTTTTTATATAATAAGTTTACCCCATAAATCGAATTATGTAAACATTTCTCCTTATTTGACATCTAGAATAGTATAACAATGTTTTTATTCTTATTTTTGTTATTTCTATTACCTTTGTTCTTAATAGAGTATGAATATAAGCCATTTAGTCCGGTAATGATATGGCCCTTCTGACACTAAAAACAAATTGATATCTATCTGCCAATAACACATCACACATTGTTGTGAGAATTGAAATGTGTTAAGGTGCCGAAGGGGTTAAATCAAATATACCGGTATAAAGGGCAGTACAGGGAATCAGCTGCTATCCCTGATGAAGTGCTTTTTGTAGCAGGAAACGCGTCGGAGAGCAGCCTCTCCTGTGTGCTTGGGTGTAATTACTATGATGTGTGCTCACATTTTTAAATTGTAACTAATAAATTGTTGTTTTAATCATCCATCTACAGTGCAGATTGCAATCCTTTCCATCAAAGTGGTTATGTTGTTCGTTATTTCAGCGTTGGGAAATCGCTGTACTGAAAGGATTGTGCACCCAGCCTAGTCTCTGAGGTGATAGTGCAAGTGTAAGTGTTGCTGGTAACGTGCAATCAATCGAGCTGAACACCAGGTGCGTACAGCGTTCCAAACACAAGGAGAGTAACAGAGCTTGCTAGCATCACGCTTCCCCTCCCTGCAGTGAGTAGGACCGACAGGACGAATAGTCTGAAGTTATAAGGTACTGTCCGGTGTGGGGGTATATTGCCTGAACTTTGTGAAGAACGTGTTTGTACTTTGTGAAAAAAAGAAAAGGAATTTTTTGCCATTGACTGTACTTTAATACAACAGTGAATTTATACCTGCTGGTTCATATGCTCTATATGTTCACTTATACCTTGAAGTTTTTCTACTGAAACGTCACTTACATTGTGTATACCAGGTTGTGATACGAATCAAGAGTTGAAAGTGAAGTCATCTATCTTTCTATGCACACAGCATATATATATTATTCAAAATCACTGTACGCTTGCACACAAACATCACTCAGAGTGAACCTAGTGATTAATACCGTTTTGCCGATAATGGTGTATTGTGGAATTCTTGTATGAATGTTGATGCTGCATAATTATTAGGCAACTTCCTTTCCTTTGGCAAAATGGGTCAAAAGAAGGACTTGACAGGCTCAGAAAAGTCAAAAATAGTGAGATATCTTACAGAGGGATGCATCACTCTTAAAATTGCAAAGCTTCTGAAGCGTGATCATTGAACAATCAAGCGTTTCATTCAAAATAGTCAACAGGGTCGCAAGAAGCGTGTGGAAAAACCAAGGCGCAAAATAACTGCCCATGAACTGAGAAAAGTCAAGCGTGCAGCTGCCAAGATGCCACTTGCCACCAGTTTGGCCATATTTCAGAGCTGCAACATCACTGGAGTGCCCAAAAGCACAAGGTGTGCAATACTCAGAGACATGGCCAAGGTAAGAAAGGCTGAAAGACGACCACCACTGAACAAGACACACAAGCTGAAACGTCAAGACTGGGCCAAGAAATATCTCAAGACTGATTTTTCTAAGGTTTTATGGACTGATGAAATGAGAGTGAGTCTTGATGGGCCAGATGGATGGGCCCGTGGCTGGATTGGTAAAGGGCAGAGAGCTCCAGTCCGACTCAGACGCCAGCAAGGTGGAGGTGGAGTACTGGTTTGGGCTGGTATCATCAAAGATGAGCTTGTGGGGCCTTTTCGGGTTGAGGATGGAGTCAAGCTCAACTCCCAGTCCTACTGCCAGTTTCTGGAAGACACCTTCTTCAAGCAGTGGTACATGAAGAAGTCTGCATCCTTCAAGAAAAACATGATTTTCATGCAGGACAATGCTCCATCACACACGTCCAAGTACTCCACAGCGTGGCTGGCAAGAAAGGGTATAAAAGAAGAAAATCTAATGACATGGCCTCCTTGTTCACCTGATCTGAACCGCATTGAGAACCTGTGGTCCATCATCAAATGTGAGATTTACAAGGAGGGAAAACAGTACAAGGAGGGAAAACAGTACACCTCTCTGAACAGTGTCTGGGAGGCTGTGGTTGCTGCTGCACGCAATGTTGATGGTGAACAGATCAAAACACTGACAGAATCCATGGATGGCAGGCTTTTGAGTGTCCTTGCAAAGAAAGGTGGCTATATTGGTTATTTTAACTAGATTGGCTGATGGAATCAGCCAATCAGATTCAAGTTCAATCCGATTGGCTGATCCAATCAGCCAATCAGATTGAGATCGCATTCTATTGGCTGTTCCGATCAGCCAATAGAATGCGAGCTCATTCTGATTGGCTGATAAGTTATAACCCTGCCATATACTCACATATTATTTGGAGAGTACTGCTAAGATTCTTATAAATATACTGACATATTATATGGAGGCATTGCGTGAGATATTATAAATATTTATCATATTGATATAACATATTTGTAGTATATAGAAATTATTATAAAAGAGAGAAAGGAATTTCATATTTCGAAATTGATATTTTGAAAATATATTTTTTTTTGTTGAAAATTTAAATATTGATTTTCATGTTCAAGATTAATATTAATATTTTGAAATATTATTAAAAATTTATTTTGAAAAATTAATAAAAAATATAAATTTTTCATATTTCAAAATTAATCAAAAATATAATTTTTTCATATTTCAAAATTCATAAAAATATTAATTTTTCAAATTTCAAAATTCATAAAAATATACATTTTTCATATTTCAAAATTAATCAAAAATATTAATTTTTCATATTTCAAAATTCATAAAAATATAAATTTTTTCATATTTCAAAATTAATATTGATATTTTGAAAATATAATTATTATTTTTTTACTCTCTCTTATTGGTCAAAATTGTATTAGCATTTTTATCTTATTAAGAACAACACTAGAATAACGATGTCTTCAGCAAAAAGTAATGCTAGCGTTTCTGCACATGATGAAATTGTACCCTCCCCAAGATCCTCTGTCCATGAAGTGGTTCAGGGAAAAACTCTCAAATTAGAATCCATGAACCACATCATGACTAGACTTGATGTTGGGGACGATGTGTCCATGTATATTAAGGAGTGTAAAGATAAGGCCAAAGATTTAGTTAGAGATATGTGGTTTGAAGATGGTGAATTATACCAAATGTTAATGCAATTTAATGAATGCACGGAACTTAGAGGGCGTGATGAATTAATTTTCGAAACTTGGCCGATCCTAATGTATTTGAGCTGTGAGATGTCTAGCCAAATGGCAGGACAGTACAGACAATTAGGACGGCTAAGGGATGAAAATGATTCATTAAAAGAGTTTGAAGAAGCTTTTATTCAAGCAAAGGTAGATGTTTTCGAAGCTAACCAAAAGGTTTCTGACTTAAATAAATATAATCAGAAATTAGTGGCTGAATTTAAAGCTTTCGAAGAAGAACATGAAAAATGCCAAGATGAAACTAAAACTCTAAAGACTAGATACTGAGAGGCTGAAAAAGGGTATGAAAAGGCAATAAATAAATTAAAGAGACAAATTAGCAGTCATAAGGAGTAATAACACTAATGCTGAAAGGTTTAACTCCATTAAGGACTGGGGCAGAAATGAGTTCCAAGATACCAGATGTGAGGATAGACAAAGATACCCAAGCTATAGCCCTAATTCAGGTCCAGAGGTAACTTTTTCCCCTAGGCAATTAGCTAACTCTGGGGGACCAGAAGATTATTAAGCCGCAGATGAAGAGGGCAGTTACTATAACGGGTCAGAAAGGGGGGCTAGATTCTCAGACAGCCCAGATAAAAATACACGGGTAAGATTTCAGCAAAATAAAGATAGGACAGATGAAAGGCACCCTAACTCAAACAATAAGTTTCCAATGAGATCCAGTATTGTACCAAATAAGGTGTATGACACCCCCACAATAACTAAATTCCTAAAGAATGCAGTACGCCCATTTTCCAAAGTGGAGTCCACTTCCATAATTGACCACTTAGAGGCCTTTGAAAATGCTTTATCTATAGTGAGTGTTACAAGTGAGCAGTTAAAAATTGAATTTCTACCCTGGGTATTTGAAGGTAAACATCACAAATTATTTGCTTCACTAAAGGATATGAATATTCATTCCTGGAGTGAAACGAAATGACAGTGCAAAAAGGAATTCGGGCAACATCGCACTAAGACCGCAGCGAGAATAGCTGTATACGGTTTAAAATGTAGTGCAACTCAAAGCCCCATCGAGTTGCTTTCTCTACTAAAAAGTGCTACAGTATGGCTGAAGATAATCCCATATTTGAATTCTCAGAGTTTGTGAATCTATTTTTTGAAGCACTGCCCGTACCCATCAAAATTAACTTAGCTAGAGATTTTGATGAAAACTGCTCATTGGAATGGCTAATCAAAGAGAGTACAAAGTTATACTCTATTCAGCAGTCCAGTGAACAGGGGGATAAAAGGGAGAAAAAGCCCAATCCTAAAATAGTGGCCAAAACTAGGGTGTCACCTAGCCCCCTAATTTTGGAAAACCTACGCGGAAGTGGCCAGAGAAAACAGGCCATCTCCACAGAGGTTTAACTCTACCCCTCCCCCAACACGGGCTGATGCGCAGAGAGACTATAGCCAAAGCGGGGGACATACTCAGGCGAATAATTAAGCCCAAAGAGAATACCCGTAGAATAATTGGTACCCCTGCAAAGGTAGTTACAATAGATGGCGAAGATATTCTCAGGATAACCAGACACCCCAAGTAAATAATGCTCCCCAAAATAATAATGCAGAACAAATTGAACCCCACGGGCAACCACGCCAGGATAGAAATAGCGGCTCTGATTCTGAGGGGAATAAATGGTCCTGGAATCATTATTATGGGGCATCAAGAGATAGGCCCAGGAGTAGAGGTAACTTGCATGATCAAGTAGATCAGCATAGTACCCAGCTAATTCGGTTGAGCGAACAAGTCGCTAATATGAGTCAAAAACTTACGGCTAAGCAACCGAACAATACTTTTTTAGGGGTACAGCCAGTGGCCAGCAGTGGGCCACAGGCACAGTCATAAATACTGCAGTATCACCTGAAAGGGAGGGGAGAGATATGCAAAATAAAATGATAACTGTCAAAAATGGTACTAATCATGTTCTCTCCCCACAGACTGGAAACGGACGATTTAGCTGTGATGACGAGCAACCTCAGCCAGGAAAAATTAACCAAATTCTTCCTTTGCAGCATTCTCTTAACCTTATTTCCACAGATGCAGTACTCAAGAATCTGGCCGACCCTGTCAAAGAGGGGACCGGTAGGTATGAAGTTCCTTCTGCATCGGAAAACATGGCAGATTCAGGTAACACGTGGCGATGCCCACAGATGTATGATAATGCCAATATTATGTGTGAAATGGTAGAAACTGCAGGGAGATATTATGTATTAGCTGAGCTGCAAGATTCAGTCTCCCACCCTATCATTGGATTAATTGATACTGGATCTCAGGCAACTATTTTATCCCACAGGTACTACACACAGCTAAATGAGCTAACACCCCACAAACCTAAAATAAAAGAATTTGATGGTTCTCTAATAGGTGTTGGGGGTGACTCTCTAAAAGTCTACGGTACGGTCTGGTTAAAATTTAAATTAGGGAACAGGGTCATAAGACACCCTGTCATTATAGTGGATCTGCCAACTGATCGTTTAATTATTGGTAGTGATCTCCTGAAGCAATTAAGCACCATAATTGATTGCATAAATAATGTAATTTGGTCACAAGTTAAAAGGCCTATCAATTATGAGAAATCTGGTATATCTCACCCCCGACATAACTGTCACATGGTGGAAGAGAAACCAGATGCTGTGGAGATTCATTTCAGGAATAACTCTGTACCTGAAATCACTATTTTACAAATAGATCATCAGACCCCTTTAAATGGCTCTGATGGTAATACTTTTAAAATTTCGCCTGGAAAGATAGCGAATCTTTCCTTAGACGGCGATGTATTAACCATATCTCTCCACAAGGGGATCATAAAATCCCTAAAGGGGGGTGCACGCTCAATACCTCGCAGGGATTGAAAGAGTTCAAGAGGATCTATTTATCCCTATACAAGTGCATGACCTTGGTACAACAAAATATGCCAAATTGAACTTAAAACAGGAAGCTATTTATATAAGCGAAGGCTTGTTAGCACAGATAGCTGAACCTAAAGTGATTAAATATCTTTCTCCCCAAGACCACTGTGTCCACAACCTGGATAACAGGTTTGAAAGCTATAACATCACAGCTAAATGCTTATTATCTGTATCTATAGGTAATAAATCAGTGAAGCACCTGTTTTTAGTTTTAAATACTCCCCATAATCAAATATACATTGGCAATGATATCTTACATAGATATGCCATACAAATAGATTTGATTAACTTTTGCCTCTGGAGCAGGTTAAAGGGGGACCCTGAAGTATTTCAGGATGAAAGTGCAGCCCTGAAGTCAAACCAGCAATTGACATATGCTGTGAATATGCAGGTGTCTAGCGATGTTATAATTCCTGCCGGGGCTGATAAATTTCTTTTACCCTTACAGGTAAAGAGAGGTCAGAAATTAAAAACTTCTGAAACACTAATTTGCTTCTCCCATAGAATACAAAATCTGGGTGTCACAGTGACCTACACTCCTTTGGTAAATATTGGAACTATTCCAATACATGTTATTGTGCATAACATGACCCCACAGGATATAAACTTATCCAAGGGGACTACCATAGGATACGCGCTGGAATCAAGTTATTACACTTTTGGATTCCAGAATAATGTAATTGAACTAATACCGGAAGGATACTTAACTGAAGAACAATTAATAGAACAATCCTTTACATCTATGCCAGAGGGTCTATTTAATATTCAGTCTATTTATCCCTTCAGCTCAGAGGAAGGCATCTGTAAAATTGAAGAAGCCTCTCTAGTGTTTGATCAGCCAATCAAACAGCAAGATTACCCCAATACCCAGAGTCAGGGCCGCCATCAGGGGGTGACAGGGGTGACTCCTGTCAGGGGCCCAATGGGCCAGGGGGGCCCCATGAGGCAAGAACTAAAAACAAAATATATATTTATTTTTTTAAAATTTTGGCACCACCAGTGGGTACTACAGCAGAGTGCTATTGAGCATGGGAAATGTTATTACAAGGAGTAAAGTATTAGCATTTGAGAGGTTTTCTGATTGTGCACTAAACCACTATGCACAGTGTGAGACAGACTTGGCACTTGGCACCTCCTCAATACACAAATGGTAGGTGCCCTTTTGGCTGATATGCATTTTATATATATATATATATATATATATATTACATTCCAGTTTACTGCCACTTTATGCAAGGACTTTCCAGATGCAAGGATGCATTTTATCTAAGATTTTTTACATCTGCATAAAATGTTATACTCTCAGACTAAGATTGCTCAGTGTTTGAAATGAGTCAGGTTAACTTAAAACTGTTCAGTTTACACTACTGCTGACCAAGACCATATAGAGTACAGCATTTTCAAAATCCATAAGTACAGCTGACAGATGGGAACTTTTGTACACTATATTTGAAGTTGTGCTTTTGGTTGGGGAAAATGGGGAAAAAACAAACATGTGTCAACCTTTTAAAAGTACTTTTCTTCATCTAGCCATCTACCCAGATCATTAATGTACAATTTTGAATTCACAGAATTATTTTTGTTTGCACATTTACAAATATGATTCTTTAAAGAGTGATCTCTTAATTTCTGCATTTTTTTTTATCATGCATGTCACCCAACGTTGATTTAGGGGATGCAAGGTGCATCAATGTTTCCTCCTGTGAGTGTTTCTGTGGGTGTCTGTGTTTATGTCTTTGTGCTTTGGTTTGTGTCTCTATGAGTGTGTTTGTATTTTTTTTTCTGTGGGTCTCTCTGTGAGGGTGGGTGTGTATGTCTTTGTGCATTTTCTTTGGTTGTCTGTGAGGGTGTGTGCATATGTCTTTGAGCTTTTTCTATGGGTGTCTCTGTGAGGGTGTGTGTATGTTTGTCTTTGTGTATTTTCTCTGGATGCCTCTGTGAGGGTGGGTGTGTATGTCTGTGTTTTCTGTGGATGTGTCTGTGAGGGTGTGTGAGGGTGTATGTATGTATGTCTGTGCTTTCTGTGGATGTCTCTGTGAGAGTGTGTGTTTTCTGTGGGTGTCTCTGTGAGGGTGTGTGTATATCTTTGTGTGTTTTCTGTGAATGTCTCAGTGAGGGTGTGTGTATGTATGTCTTTCTGTGTTTTATGTGGTTGTCTCTCTGTGTGTGTATGTCTTTGTGTGTTTTCTGTGAGTTTCTGTGTGTGTGTGTCTTTGTGTGTTTTCTGAGGCTGTCTCTGTTGGTGTTTCCTTGGTTGTATGTGCAAGTTTGAGTTTGTGTGTGTGTCCATTGTCTGTTCCTTTTTAGGACATTTTGACCTTACTACTGATTATTCACATCTTTCTACAGACTTTGAGACTAATAAGACCTTTCCGGAAGTCACCAATCCATAATTTAACCTTTAAATTATTGTTTAGGCAGTTCAGGGCCCTTCCTTTCAGCCACTGCATGCT
Source organism: Bombina bombina (assembly GCF_027579735.1). NCBI lineage: Eukaryota > Metazoa > Chordata > Amphibia > Anura > Bombinatoridae > Bombina > Bombina bombina. The sequence continues at coordinate 26,831,873 of NC_069504.1, forward strand.
GTTGTCATCATTTAGTTGGCATCTTCCCTTACAAAAAGATCATCAGAACTCCATATTTTGTTTTCTAAATCTCCTTTTTTTTTTTTTACAAAACTTTAGTCTACCTCATTACTTGTCAGGTCAATGTAAACAAGTGCTGAGTGTCTGTTTGGGTGTCTGTGTCTGAGTGTGTTTCTTTGCATGTCCACTAGAGTGTCTATATGTGAATCCTTATGTGTGAGTGTGAGTGTGTGTTTCAGTGTATGAGTGTGTCTGTGTGTTTGTATGTTACTACCTGTGGCAAACCTAGCCACTTCTGGACTATAACGTAAGAAAGGTTGTCTATAGGCTGTATATTGTGCTATGTAGATGTGACAGACCCTTCTGTCAGCACTGAAAGAGTTAACTGTGTTCAGCTTTAGCCTCAGCGATTGTGCACTGTCATTAATGTTATTGATAAACAGTCCATTGTTTAATCACCCTCAGAGAGCAAATGCTTAGGTGATAAGAAAAGCCAAATGTGTCTTGTGTTTAAATTGTTATCAGCTTAAGCACGGTAAATCTATTGTATCATGTCAAGGGTGTGTTCCCTTCATCTAATGTACAGCATTCTTTCAACCCCCCCCCGATCTGGGGGGGGTCAAACCTGCATAAATACTAGGCATAGCCTTTTAATAAATGTCATTCTGTTTTAAACCTGAAAACTGGTTGGTTGTGAATTGCTGATTCCCTATGCAGGACATTGTTCCCTGGTGTTAACCCTTGGTATCCGGTTGGTACCGTTACAATTGGTGGCAAGCGACGGGATGAACCTTATCGCCCAGAAGAGCAACTACACAAGCCAGTAACCTCAGGAAGAGGGGGATTACTACAATACTGACTAAGATGGAAGGAGTACCAGGGACCAAAGTGAATGGAGATGGATTATTCTAAGCTAAAGAGACAAACGTAAAAGGAACTGCTAGAAGCCAGGGGAAAGATAGGCAGCAGCAAACCCAAGGCTATATTAATTGCTGAGCTGATGGAGGGAGACAGAGCTCGCAGCGCTACGCCTCCAGCAGCCATGGAGGAGACCCTATACCAGAGGGAAATGAGGACCAGGCTGGAATTTTTACCCCAACCTGTACCACGGGATATGCTATCCGTGGTAATGGCAGATGTGCAGGAGTACGTGATGGCACACAGTCCGCGGAATGCATCCTCCCGAGCAGAATCCATTTTGGACGCACTCAGCAACCCAGTAAGACCCAAAATCCCATACCATGCATTTAAAATGTTTTGTGAGGAGAAGGATGAGATTGATGGGTATTTACAGGATTTTGAGAGACTGTGCGAGTTACATGATTTGGAGCAGTCCGTATGGGTGCCGGTGCTAGCAGGCAAGCTAGCCGGTAGGGCAGCGGAAGCGTATCGCGCTGTACCCAGGGAGGACAGCAAGGATTACGCTAAAGTGAAGAGAGCGATCTTGGAAAGATATGCCATTACCTCAGAGGCATACCGGCGCAAGTTTAGAGGCCTGCGCAAGCCAGAAAGAGATTCACATGCAGAGTGGGCCCACAAGCTGGATCAAGCATCTCAAGGGTGGATACAGGCCAGCCAAGCTACCACCATGGAAGAATTGCGACAACTGATGCTGTTGGAGCAATTCTTTAACGGCTTGTCCCCAGAAGCCCAAGAATGGGTGAGAGATCGAAAACCCCTCACCTTAACCGAAGCAGCCAGATTAGCAGACCAGTATTTTGATGCCAGGAGGCACCATGGACTACAGCCTAACAACGGACGGGCTAATATACAATGCCACACCTGCAAGCAGTGGGGACATATGGCACGTGAGTGCACCCAAAATCGGAGCAGACAAGCTTGGAACCAGGTCAGACAGAACCTGGCCCCAAGGGCGGCTGCTCACCATTACCAAACGGAGCCAGCCGCTCATGAGGTGTTGAGCACCCAAGCCGAGGAACCCCTGGGAATTCTGCATGAGGTGATGTCGGTCCAAGGACTTCGGGATTCGGGAGCTACTTTAACCCTGATAGCTCCCCATTTGGTGCCGGATACAGCACCCACTGGCGGATCCGTGGCAGTACGAGGGGCAGGGGGAGCAGTATACCGATTGCCCACTGCTAGAGTGGAGTACAGACCCCCAGTCACCCCAGCAGCTGCCAGTTACCAACCCCCGGCGCACCGCTATACCACACGGCCTCCGGCCACGAACTACCCTCAGAGAGGCCGGTTCAATTCGCGGGGCTACTCACAACCTATTCGGTGCTTTGGATGTAAGCGACTAGGGCACAAAAGACCAGAGTGTCCCCTAAACGCAGCAAATCAAGCACAGTCCTGGAGAAGACCCGCCGGCGGAATCCCACATAATCCTCAGCCTGCGGCCCGCTACGTAGAGGCGCCAGAATGCTGGGGCAGCCTACATGAAGCAGACCCCGTGCAAGCTGCCCACCGGAATAACCGGCAGCGGGTTAAAGTGAATGGGAAGGAGGTCAGTGGTCTACGGGATACTGGTGCTACCATGACCTTGCTTCAAGAGAACTTGGTGTCTGAGAAACAGCACACTGGAGACACTATGGCTGTGAGGGTAGCAGGGGGCACTGTGTTCCGCCTACCCGTTGCCAGGGTACATTTGGATTGGGGAGTGGGCGCTAGACTTGTGAATGTGGGGGTCAAGAAGGACTTACCTGCTGATGTTCTCCTTGGAAATGACTTGGCCCCCCTTGTTTCTGCCTATGCTCCCATGGATCCCGCTGATGTTAACCCTGTGACTACACAAGCCCAGTCCCTCCGGGAAGAGACGCTTCCATGTTTGGGGTGGGGGCAGTACTGAGCCAAGTTGGAGCAGATGGCGGAGAACACCCCGTAGCTTACTTGAGCCGAAAGTTGTTGCCCCGGACATCCCCAAGCCGATCCGTTGGGATCAGACTGTGTATGCCGGCTTGGTTCTGGGGGAGCATTGTGGCAAACCTAGCCACTTCTGGACTATAACGTAAGAAAGGTTGTCTATAGGCTGTATATTGTGCTATGTAGATGTGACAGACCCTTCTGTCAGCACTGAAAGAGTTAACTGTGTTCAGCTTTAGCCTCAGCGATTGTGCACTGTCATTAATGTTATTGATAAACAGTCCATTGTTTAATCACCCTCAGAGAGCAAATGCTTAGGTGATAAGAAAAGCCAAATGTGTCTTGTGTTTAAATTGTTATCAGCTTAAGCAAGGTAAATCTATTGTATCATGTCAAGGGTGTGTTCCCTTCATCTAATGTACAGCATTCTTTCAACCCCCCCCCCCCCCGATCTGGGGGGGGTCAAACCTGCATAAATACTAGGCATAGCCTTTTAATAAATGTCATTCTGTTTTAAACCTGAAAACTGGTTGGTTGTGAATTGCTGATTCCCTATGCAGGACATTGTTCCCTGGTGTTAACCCTTGGTATCCGGTTGGTACCGTTACACTACCTTTACAACATTTCCAAGTTTATATAGAAACTTAAGAATAAAGTGCATATACGTTTTAGTAACGTGGTCAAAAATTGCACATGTCAAGGGGGGGGGGCCCTGATCAATGGTTAAGTCAGGGGCCCCAAAATTCTTAGTGGCGGCCCTGCCCAGAGTCATGGGGGCAATGTAAATTATAATCAAGGGGATCTCACCGCTAGGTTGGAAGAAGCCTATGAAATTGGACAGCCTGAAATCTTTCCAGGATTTCAGCAAATAGTCGAAGAGCAAATATCCTTAGCTAATGGCTGTTCCAGCGATGATGAACGCCAACAGCTGCGAGAACTCCTGTTGGAGTACAAGGATATTTTTGCTAGGGATTCTTATGACTGTGGTACTACAGACTTGCACATTGAAAGAATACAAACAGACCCCAAAGCACCACCTGTCTTTGTTAAACAATACAGACTTCCTTTAGCCTCATATGATTCGCTTGCAGAAATCATAAGGAACTTGGAAGAAAGAGGTATTATCAGACAGGTGCACAGCTCTTACAACAATCCTATTCTAGGTGTTCTCAAGCCCAATGGACAATGGTGTTTGCGTGCTGATTTAAGACAGCTAAACAAACGAGTGTACATGTCTGACTGGCCTGTACCATACATTGACCAATGCCTAGCTCAGATGCATGGATCCAAAATTTTCACTGCCATTGATTGTGCACAGGGATATTGGACCATAAAAGTACATCAGGAGGACCAGTATAAGCTGGCATTCTCATTCCAAAAGGTCCAATATGCATTTCAGAGACTTCCTTTTGGATACATAAATTCTGGGCATGAATTTGCGGTATTCATGCATAAGGCTGTGCCTAATGCACTGGAAAGGGGGACCTTATCTTATGTTGATGATGTTTTAATCAAAAGCACAGACTTTGAAAAACACATTGCAGAGCTTAAACACGTCCTCAGCCAACTTAAAAGGGCAGGTGTCAAATTATCCCTACAAAAAGCTCAATGGTGCCGCACTCGTGTAAACTCCTTGGGACATAAAGTTACTTCTGAAGGGCTAAATCCTCAGAAGAAAAAGGTGGAAGCTATAGTAAATTCTAAAAACCCAACTAACTTAAAGGAATTAAGATCATTCCTGTGTATGACAAATTAATCTCACAAATTCATTGATAATTATGCAGAGTTAGCTAAACCACTACTACTTATTCTAAAGAAGGATGTGAAATGGCACTGGAGTGAGTCTCAAGAGACAGCCATGAAAGAGCTGAAGAGAAAACTCACACAAGTAGAAATAAAAGTTAGCGATTGCGAAAAAGCCGTCTTATTTACTGTGTGGGCTCTACAAAATTTCCGCAGCTATATACAGGGCGAGAAAATTATTGTAGAAACGGCCCACCAGCCTTTGCTATATTTGCAAAGTGAAAGAATAAGAGATGGGAATTTGTGAAATAGCCGCATAACAGTGTGGACTCTTTCCTTACAAGGCTGGCCTTTAGAAATTCGCTACAAGCAGAATAAAAAGAATCCAGTCGCACAGGGGCTTGCTGAGCTCCACGACTGTACTGCTAAGGATCCTGGGGAAGAATTGTCAGAAGATGATTTCCTGGAGTAACAATTGCTTTCCCCATATAAAATGTACAATGAGGACAATTGTCAAACATTACCTTGGGTATATTTTGATGGTTGTTCTTACCATGCCACTATTGATAATGAGCGCAGATTAGTCGCTGGCATTGGTATAACTTGGGCAAAGGGATTCTCAAATATATCTATAAGTTTCAACATTGGACCAAGATCCAGTCAAGTTGCAGAACTCACTACTGTTCTAAAAACCATTGAAATGGCTATTGAACATGGTATTCATGAATTTGTGATCATAACTGACTCAAATTATGTGCGTGACAGTTTTGTTGAATACCTGCCAACTTGGAAAAGAAATGGCATGCAGAAAAGCAAATACAAACCAGTCAAGCATGGCAAGTTGTTCTGCGAGATTGATAATCTGGTGGTATCCAATGATTTGACAATACACTTGAAAAAGACCAAGGGTCATTCCAGGGTTCTAGGCCCAGATAAGGAAGGCAATGACCTTGCGGATTCATTAGCCAAACAAGGAGCCATAACTGGATAACTCCTTAATATTGACCACTTAATGGGTGCAATTCAGGTAGAAGCCATTACCAGAAACCAGGAAAAACAACAGAGTGAGCCTAACTTGGTACAATGGAGTCAGGATTCTCCTAGTGAGGACCTTATCACTAGTCAAAAAGAAGACCCCATTGTAGGCATCTTCTATAAACACATAGAAGATCCTGAAAGCAACCCCATATCAAAAGATGACTGTATTGGCAAAGAAGATCTTAGAATCTCAATGAAATGCAGAACACAATTCAAGTTACAGGATGGTTTGTTAATTAGAACATCCAAAACTGGCATCCAGCAATGGGTAGTACCCACCAAGTTCAGAGGTCTAATGCTTCAACTTGCCCATGATGCTCCCACATATGGTCATCGTGGTGCCAAACTCACATATGAAATATTGCGTGACTATGCTTTTTGGTCACACATGTTGAAAGATGTTCAAACCTACTGTCAAGGGTGTCTAATCTGTCCAAAGTTTCAACCCACTGCACCAACACATACAGCGCCATTGCAGAAAAGGGGGATGGTAATGCCATGGTCAGATATACAAATTGATTTTATTGGTCCAGTAACAAGGTCATCAAGAGGTAACAAATACATGTTAACAGTGACATGCCTGTTCACTAAATGGGTAGAGTGCATTAGTGCACCTAACAATAGTGCTGAAACATGCGCAGCATTGCTCACCAACCATGTGTTTTCCAGATTTGGTTTACCCCAAAGAATCGAATCAGATCGGGGAACCCACTTCACTAGCGAAGTGATGACAAAAATGTGGAAAATACTAGGGGTAAAAAGAAAGCCCCATATTGCTTATAGAGCTGCCTCAAGTGGTGGTGTAGAGCGTTACAACCAGTCCATTGTTAAAATCCTCAAAAAGTTTGTGAGTGAAACAGGTAAAGACTGGGATATAAAACTACCTCTAGTCCTAATGGCATTAAGAGCAACTCCAAGTAGTGCTACCAGGATGTGTCAGTATATTTATGAAAATCTTAGTAGTTCTATCCAAATAATATATCAGCTTATGGCAGGGTTATGACACAGTACAAACAATAATTTTCCTTAAAAATAGAAACCCTTAATCAACATGCATCTACTAGAAACAATAAAATTAATATAAATACCTGAACTATTTTATTTAGTTAATATCCATGAACATTTTTGAAATATATTTGCAATAAAAGGAATATGAAACAAATTTATATGCGCTTGAAAACTATTTAAATATGCTATGCAAAGTTTATACACGCTTATCTTTTAAAACCAACCTTATTTGTAAATATTTTAACATCTAAACAATACAATTCTAAACTGTGCTCTTAAACAATAGGATAATATATATATTCTGTTATTTAACTGCAATTTATCCTAATACAATATTAATTTACAGTATCAGAACTTGCACAGATGAGTTATTTAACAAATCAGATACAGATTTAAACAATATATAGGCTGTGAAATGCTAACTTAAAATCCAAACTATTTCTTTAACTCTGCTACATACAGTAATAGTAAATGCTTACTTTAAATGCTTGCATACAAATAGGCAGGCTAAAACAATGACACACAGTTTAAAAATACAATCTGCTCTTTAAATCTATTAACTGTAATGGCTATGCATATAACTTATCTTACATGAAACCTATTATACATCACCAAATAAACAGCAATCCAGTTTCCAATGTTTCTTAACAGATCCAATTTCACCTCAGAAATTAAAAATTTGGGGATAATGCATATGGAGTCCAATAGTAGGTGTGTGCTTTAATAATAACTGCCGTAGTTATTATTCCTTCAGGAGTCAGCCAGCAACAACCTCCTTTTCAGTCTCTATGCTGGGGTTTAAATCATCTGATCTCACCCCTCCCCGTTTTTGATTATTATCATTCATTGGTGAATATTGGAAACGCCCACGGCCTTGTCTTGGATTGGTTCTTTACAACTGAACATGGATTGCTTTATTTGGTAAATGTGTTGTCAAGGAAATGCATCCTTTGCAACAACCAATCATCTCATGGCTGCAATTTCGCATCATAACACTAGGTGGCAGCAGGCATACAAACAAAACAAATTCACCTTTAAAATTTCTAAATATTTTTAAACAACTTAATTACTTTTATAAAATGATTATTTAATCAGACCATAACTTTTTATAGCAATTGTTCATAATATTTGTTTTAGATAGGGTAGGGTTTTATGAATTTTCTGATCATTTCAATATGAAACATCAAATACATCTAACATTATATTAAAATAATTTATATTTCATTTATCCTAACAGAAAGTTTATATTTCATAGTCATATCACATCAAAGTAACTTCCATATCTTCATCTCACTATATTTTAAGAGATGTATTTAAAACTTTATAAACATTTATTGCACATTCATATGATATGACTTATTTCATTCCATGCAGGCATTCCATCTCTTTCTAAGTGCATAGATTGATGCCCATGACCAATGGTTGTCTGCAATAAAAATAGAAATAATTATTAGAAATGATCCAAGCATTCATATGTATTTGATGTAGTCATTACTCAACATAGCAATCATTCATTTAATATCAAATGTCTCAGTCCCATATATATACATATCTGGGTTATTTGAATTTTTCCAAACACATATGAAACTAGTGTTGTTCCCTTTGCAAAAAAAAATGTATTTATTTTTATTTAAAATCTAAGTACAGTTGCTTTGAAATCATAATGTAAGCCATGTGCTTTCTCTATGTTATCCTAACCCAGACGCAATGTCTGTGTCACATGTATTCTGGTGTTATCAGCCACACAGCCTGAGTCATTTAACAGGCAGCTGTCAATTTTCAGCTCCTTGCTAAATTATACAATTGCATAATTTAGCATATTGAGTGTGTGAGATCTCCCAGAAACAATCCTTTGTTCTACAAACAGTGTGCACATCCACAGACTTACCAAATAAAGACAAATATACTTCTATATATTATTTAATAATATTTCAAATACCTTGACATAAATCCCCCTTTCAAATTCAAAAATATGTAGGACACATGTATTTGAATTGGATCAAAGTCAGTGGTACTCGGTGAGGATATTGGCCGTATACATCATAGGCAGTCCTTTAAGTAGAAAGTCCGTTATTTTGAGCCTTCATGTTTATCAGTTGGGCATCTTTGAACTACAATATGTCTTTAGTTCATTTGGGGATATGACACTTCATTCTCCCTCTATGACTTGTAGTTGGGATCTGGGATGACATGCCCGCAATTGATTGATATGGACCCATTTATCTATGAAACTTTCATTTTTGGGGATCCTTATTTTAGTGGCCACTGGAGATATTTTGTCAGTAATGACGAAAGGACCTTTCCATGAGGGAAGAAATTTCTTCTCCCTAACCTGGTCTCTTCCAAAGTTATAAAGATAAACTTTATCATTTATTTCATATTCCTTTTTGGACGTTTTGAGATCATAATAGGTTTTGGTGGCAGTTGCGGCTCTTTCTAAATTCCTTTGAGCAAATGCAAAGGCATATTGCAGGTGTTTTCTTAGGTTTTCCACATATTGATGTGTATTGGCAGCGTTTATCAAGTTTTGGTCTGATGTACGGTACAGCAGATGCTGAGGTAGAACCATTCTTCTACCAGTCATCAGTTCAAAAGGTGATATTTTGGTAGCACTACTTGGAGTTGCTCTTAATGCCATTAAGACTAGAGGTAGTTTTACATCCCAGTCTTTACCCGTTTCACTCACAAACCTTTTGAGGATTTTAACAATGGACTGGTTGTAACCACTTGAGGCAGCTCTATAAGCAATATGGAGCTTTCTTTTTACCCCTAGTATTTTCCACATTTTGGTCATCACTTCGCTAGTGAAGTGGGTCCCCCGATCTGACTCGATTCTTTGGGGCAAACCAAATCTGGAAAATACATGGTTGATGAGCAACGCTGCACATGTTTCAGCACTATTGTTAGGTGCACTAATGCACTCTACCCATTTAGTGAACAGGCATGTCACTGTTAACATGTATTTGTTACCTCTTGATGACCTTGTTACTGGACCAATAAAATCAATTTGTATATCTGACCATGGCATTACCATCCCCCTTTTCTGCGCTCTATGCGTTGGTGCAGTGGGTTGAAACTGTGGGCAGATTAAACACCCTTGACAGTAGGTTTGAACATCTTTCAACATGTGTGGCCAAAAAGCGTAATCACGCAATATTTCATACGTGAGTTTGGCACCACGATGACCAGATGTGGGAGCATCATGGGCATGTTGAAGCATTAGACCTCTGAACTTGGTGGGTACTACCCACTGCTGGATGCCAGTTTTGGAGGTTCTAATTAACAAACCATCCTGTAACTTGAATTGTGATTTAGATTTTATTAAGATTCTCAGATATTCTTTGCCAATACAATCATCTTTTGAGATGGGGTTGCTTTCAGGATCTTCTATGTGTTTATAGAAGATGCCTACAATGGGGTCTTCTTTTTGACTAGTGATCAGGTCCTCACTAGGAGAATCCTGACTCCATTGTACCAAGTTAGGCTCACTCTGTTGTTTTGCCTGGTTTCTGGTAATGGCTTCTACCTGAATTGCACCCATTAAGTGGTCAATATTAAGGAGTTCTCCAGTTATGGCTCCTTGTTTGGCTAATGAGTCCGCAAGGTCATTGCCTTCCTTATCCGAACCTAGAACTCTGGAATGACCCTTGGTCTTTTTCCAGTGTATGGTTAAATCATTGGATATCACCAGATTATCAATCTCGCAGAACAATTTGCCATGTTTGACTGGTTTGTTATTGCTTTTCTGCATGCCATTTCTTTTCCAAGTTGGCAGGTATTCAACAAAACTGTCACGCACATAATTTGAGTCAGTTATGATCACAAATTCATGAATACCATGTTCAATAGCCATTTCAATGGTTTTGAAAATAGCATTTAGTTCTGCAACTTGACTGGATCTTGGTCCAATGTTGAAACCTATAGATATATTTGGGAATCCATTTGCCCCAGTTATACCAATGCCAGCGACTAATCTGCGCTCATTATCAATAGTGGCATGGTAAGAACAACCATCCACATACACCCAAGGTAGTGTTTGACAATGGTCCTCATTGTACATTTTATATGGGGAAAGCAATTGTTCCTCCAGAAAATTATCTTCTGATAATTCTTCCCCAGGATCTCTAGCAGTACAGTCGTGGAGCTCAGCAAGCCCTTGTGCGACTGGATTCTTTTTATTCTGCTTGTAGCGAATTTCTAAGGGCCAGCCTTGTAAGGAAAGAGTCCACGCTGTTATGCGGCTATTAGACAAATTCCCATCTCTTATTCTTTCACTTTGCAGATATAGCAAAGGCTGGTGGGCCGTTTCTACAATAATTTTCTCACCCTGTATATAGCTGCGGAAATTTTGTAGAGCCCATACAGTAGATAAGAGGGCTTTTTCGCAATCGCTAAATTTTATTTCTACTGGGGATAGATTTTTGCTCGCATAAGCAATGGCTTTGTTCAAATTATCATGCTTTTGGTATAAAACAGCACTCATGCTTATGTCTGTGTAACCTGTTTCTAAGAAGAAAGGTTTACCACCTTCAGGGTATGCTAAGCAAGGTCCTTGAGTGAGTTTTCTCTTCAGCTCTCTGATGGCTGTCTCTTGAGACTCACTCCAGTGCCATTTCACATCTTTCTTTAGAAGAAGTAGTAGTGGTTTAGCTAATTCCGTATAATTATCAATGAATTTGCGAGAATAATTTGTCATACCCAGGAATGATCTCAATTCCTTTAAGTTAGTTGGGTTTTTAGAATTCACTATAGCTTCCACCTTTTTCTTCTGGGGATTTAATCCTTCAGAAGTAACTTCATGTCCCAAGAAGTTTACACGAGTGCGGCACCATTGAGCTTTTTGCAGGGATAATTTGACACCTGCCCTTTTAAGTTGGCTGAGGACGTGTTTAAGCTCTGCAATGTGTTTTTCAAAGTCTGTGCTTTTGATTAAAACATCATCAACATAAGATAAGGTCCCCCTTTCCAGTGCGTCAGGCATAGCCTTATGCATGAATACCGCAAATTCATGTCCAGAATTTATGTATCCAAATGGAAGTCTCTGGAATGCATATTGGACCTTTTGGAAAGAGAACGCCAGCTTATATTGGTCTTCTTCATGTACCTTTATGGTCCAGTATCCCTGTGCACAATCAATGGCAGTGAATATTTTGGATCCCTGCATTTGTGCCAGGCACTGCTCAATGTATGGTACAGGCCAGCCAGACATGTATACTCGTTTGTTTAGCTGTCTTAAGTCAGCACACAAACGCCATTGTCCATTGGGCTTAAGGACACCTAGAATAGGATTATTATAAGAGCTGTGCACCTGTCTGATAATACCTCTTTCTTCCAAATTCCTTATGATCTCTGCAAGAGAATCATATGAGGCTAAGGGAAGTCTGTATTGTTTGACAAATACAGGTGGTGCATCGGGATCTGTTTGTATCCTTGCAATGTGCAAGTCTGTAGTACCACAGTCATAAGAATCCTTAGCAAAAATATCCTTGTACTCCATTAGGAGTTCTCGCAGCTTTTGGCGTTCATCATCACTGGAACAGCCATTAGCTAAGGATATTTGCTCTTCGACTATTTGCTGAAATCCTGGGAAGATTTCAGGCTGTCATATTTCATAGGCTTCTTCCAACCTAGAAGTGAGATCCCCTTGATTATAGTTTACATTGCTCCCATGACTCTGGGTATTGGGGTAATCTTGCTGTTTCATTGGCTGATCAAACACTAGAGAGGCTTCTTCAATTTTACAGATGCCTTCCTCTGAGCTGAAGGGATAAATAGACTGAATATTAAATAGACCCTCTGGCATAGATGCAAAGGATTGTTCTATTAATTGTTCTTCAGTTAAGTATCCTACAGGTATTAGCCCAATTGCATTATTCTGGAATCCAAAAGTGTAATAACTTGATTCCAGTGCATATCCTATGGTAGTTCCCTTGGATAATGTTATATCCTGTGGGGTCATGTTATGCACAACAATATGTATTGGAACCGTTCCAATATTCACCATAGGAGTGTAGGTCACTGTGACACCCAGATTTTGTATTCTATGGGAGAGGCAAATTAGTGTTTCAGAAGTTTTTAATTTCTGACCTCTCTTTACCTGTAAGGGTAAAAGAAATCTATCAGCCCGTGCAGGAATTATAACATCGCTAGATACTTGCATATTCACAGCATATGGCAATTGCTGATTTGATTTCAGGGCTGCATTTTCATCCTGAAATACTTCAGGGTCCCCCTTTAACCTGCTCCAGAGGCAAGAATTAATCAAATCTATTTGTATGGCATATCTATGTAAGATATCATTGCCAATGTATATTTGATTATGGGGAGTATTTAAAACTAAAAACAGGTGTTTCACTGACTTATTACCAATAGAGATAGATAATAAGCACTTAACTGTGATGTTATAGCTTTCAGACCTGTTATCCAGGTTGTGGACACAGTGGTCTTGGAGAGAAATATATTTAATCACTTTAGGTTCAGCTATCTGCGCTAATAAACCTTTGCTTATATAGCTGGCTTCCTGTTTTAAGTTTATTTTAGCATACTTGGTTTTACCAAGGTCATGCACTTGTATAGGGATAAATAGATCCTCTTTAACTCTCTCAATCCCTGTGAGGTATTGAGCGTGGCCTCCCCCCTTAGGGATTTTATGATCCCCCTTGTGGAGTGATTTGGTTAATACATCGCCATCTAGGGAAATATTCGCTATCTTTCCAGGCGAAATTTTAAAAGTATTACCATCAGAGCCACTAAAAGGAGTCTGATCATCTATTTGTAGAATAGTGATTTCAGGTACAGAGTTATTCCTGAAATGAATCTCCACAGCATCTGGTTTCTCTTCCACCACGTGACAGCTATGTCGGGTGGGAGATATACCAGATTTTTCATAATTGATAGGCCGTTTAACTTGTGACGAAATTACATTATTTATGCAATCAATTATGGTGCTTAATCGCTTCAGGAGATCACTACCAATAATTAAACGATCAGTTGGCAGATCCACTATAATGACAGGGTGTCTTATGACCCTGTTCCCTAATTAAAATTTTAACCAGGCAGTACCGTAGACTTTTAGGGAGTCACCCCCAACACCTATTAGAGAACCGTCAAATTCTCTTATTTTAGGTTTGTGGGGTGTTAGCTCATTTAGCTGTGTGTAGTACCTGTGGGATAAGATAGTTGCCTGAGACCCAGTGTTAATTAATCCCCTGATAGGGTTGGAGACTGAATCTTGCAGCTCGACTAATACATAATATCTTCCTGCAGTTTCTACCATTTCACACATAAAGTTGGCGTTTTCATACATTTGTGGGCTTCGCCACGTGTTACCTGAGTTTGCCATGCTTTCCGATGCAGAAGAAGCTTCATACCTACCTGTTTCCTCTATGACAGGTTCGGCTGGATTCTTGTGTACTGCATCTGTGGAGATAAGGTTAAAGGGACAGTCAAGTGTAAATTAAACTTTCATTATTCAGATAGGACTTTTAATTTTAATTGACTTTCCAATTTACTTTTATCATCAAATTTGCTTTTTTCTCTTGGTATTCTTAGTTTAAACTAAACATAGGTAGGCTCATATGCTAATTTCTAAGCCTTTGAGAGCTGCTTCTTATCACATGCTTTTTAAATCTCTTTTCAACACAAAGAGACAGAAAGTACACATGGGCCATATAGATAACACTGTGTTCAGGCACAGAAAGTTATTTAAGATCTAGCACAATACAATGCTAAATTTAAGACAATAGATAATAAACAGTCACAGTCATGTGATCAGGGGGCTGGAAGAAGGTTCCTAGATACAAGGTAATCACAAAGGTAAAAAGTACATTAATATAACTGTGTTGGTTATGCAAAACTGGGGAATGAGTAATAAAGGGATTATCTATCTTTTAAAACAATAACAATTCTATGGTTGACTGTCCCTTTAAGAGAGTGCTGCAAGGGAAGGGGTTTGTTAATTTTTCCCGGATGAGGTTGCCTGTCATCACAGCTAAATTGTCCGTTTTCGATCTGTGGGGAGAGAACATGATTAGTACCATTGATATTTATTACTACGTTTTGTATATCTCTCCCCTCCCCTTCAGGTGATACTGCAGTATTTATGACTGTGCCTGTGGTCCACTGCTGACCACTGGCTGCACCCCTAAAAAAGTATTATTCGGTTGCTGAGCCGTAGAAATTTGACTCATATTAGCGAATTGTTCGCTCAACCGATTTAACTGGGTAAACAGCATATCTACCTGATTGTACAAGTTACCTCTACCCCTGGGCCTATCTCTTGGTGCCCCATAATAATGATTCCTGGACCATTGGGTTCCCTCAGAATCAGGGCCACTATTTCTATTCTGGCGTGGTTGCCCCTGGGGTTCAGCTTGCTCAGTATTAGTACTTTGGGGAGCATTATATACCTGGGGTGTCTGGTTACCCTGAGAATATCTTCGCCGTGTATTGTATCTACCCTTGCGCGGATACCAATTATTTGGTGAGTATTCTCTTTGTGAGTAATTATTCACCTAATTATGTCCCCCACTTTGGTTATAGTCTCCCTGCGCCTCAACCTGTGTAGGGGAGGGGGCAGAGTTAAACCTCTGTGGAGATGGCCTGTTTTGACTGGCCACCTCCGCATAAGTTTTCTTTTTAGACTCCAAATTGAGGGGGCTAGGTGATACCCTAGTTTCTGCTACAATTTTGGGTTTTGACTCCTTTTTCACCCCCTGTTCACTGGATTGCTGAATAGAGTATAATTTTGTACTCTCTTTGATCAGCCATTCCAATGAGCAGTCCTCATCAAAATCTCTAGCTAAGTTAATTTTGATGGGTGTAGGCAATGCTTCAAAAAATAAATTTACAAATTCTGAGCCATCGAATTTGGGATTATCTTCAGCCATAATATACGCATTTTTCAATACAGAAAGGAATTCGATTGGACTCTGATTCGCACGTCACTTTAAACCATATACCGCTATTTTCGCGGCAGTTTTAGTGCGATATTGCCCGAATTCTTTTCTGCATTGTCGTTTTATCCCATTCCAGGAATGAATATTCATATCCTTTAGTGAAGCAAAGAATTTGTGATGCTTACTGTCAAATACCCAGGGCAGAAATTCAATTTTCAATTTCTCACTTGTAACATTCATTATAGCTAACGCATTTTCAAAAGCCTGTAAATGATCAATTACAGATGTTGTTCCCTTATTGGAGAACATAGGTACTGAGCGTTGTACGAAGGTGATTATTTTATGGGAATCATAGACTTTATCAGACTTACTTTGGGCTTCTCTGTTAGAGTTTCCCTCCCCCGCACCAGCTGCGCTACAGCAGTCCTCTGGATTTATATCATGAGGTGACTGCCTATTTGGGAAATCTATTTCTGACCCATTAGGGGTCATTTGTCTATATTGTTCTATATATTTTTGTACCTCGTCCCTGACGCGTTCGCTAAAGGAGTTAGCATTATCTGTATTATTCTCACTGTTAATATAAGGGTTTTCATTATGGCTATATGACCTTTTTAAATCCTCTAATTCTCTCTGGCTTTGCGCAAGCTGTTTATTTAAATCTTGTATCTGTGCGAGTAAGTCGATGTTATGCTTATCTAAGGCGGTTAGGTTTTGGGCAAATTCATCCATCTTATTTTGGCTATTTTTAAATCCTCTTCGAGTCTGCGTGAGGAACGAATACTATTTTCTAGCTCCTGTATTTGCAATCGTTTGTCTGTGACACAAAACGACATTTCGTCAATCATGCATATTAAGAGGTTCCAAGATTTTAGTATTAGTTCCTCTCGCTTTTTGGGAGTTTTGCATTGATTAATCATTAATAATTCCTGGAAGAATTCATTCTCTTCATTCCACATATTATTATTAACGGTAATATTTTTAGCTCTAGTTTCAAGCATATCCACAAAATAATTTAATTTACCAGCAATATTTAACTTCCCTTTAATGTAACTTAAGATATCTTTCTTAAGGACCTGACCTTTAGTAGTGGGTATTATAATGGGATCAATTTCATCGCTATGTATAGAATTAAATGAGTCACTTCTGGCTACAGACATTATTGTATTGGTTTAGTATTCAGTTAAATTAAAATGCTAATACAATTTTTGCCAATAAAAAGAGAGAAGAAAAATTTTATATTTAAAAAAAAAAAAAATATTATTAATTTTGAAATATGAAAAATTAATATTTCAAAATATGAGAAGTTAATATTTTTGATTAACTTTGAAAATATGAAAAATTTATATTTTTGATTAATTTTGAAATATTAAAAATTAATATTTTTATTAATTTTTCAAAAATTAATCTTTAATAATATTTCAAGATATTAATATCAATCTCGAAATATGAAAATCAATATTTCAACTTTTCAAAAATTATATCTTCAAAATATTAATATCAAAATATGAAGAAAAATTTTTTTCTTTTTTTTTCTTTTATAATAATTTCTATTTACTACAAATATATTATATCAAATATGATGAATATTAATAAATCTCAAACAGTGCCTCCAATTATTATATCAGTATATTTATGAAAATCTTAGTAGTGCTATCCAAATAATATATCAGCTTATGGCAGGGTTATGACACAGTACAAACAATAATTTTCCTTAAAAATAGAAACCCTTAATCAACATGCATCTACTAGAAACAATAAAATTAATATAAATACCTGAACTCTTTTATTTAGTTAATATCCATGAACATTTTTGAAATATATTTGCAATAAAAGGAATATGAAACAAATTTATATGCGCTTGAAAACTATTTAAATATGCTATGCAAAGTTTATACACGCTTATCTTTTAAAACCAACCTTATTTATAAATATTTTAACATCTAAACAATACAATTCTAAACTGTGCTCTTAAACAATAGGATAATATATATATTCTGTTATTTAACTGCAATTTATCCTAATACAATATTAATTTACAGTATCAGAACTTGCACAGATGAGTTATTTAACAAATCAGATACAGATTTAAACAATATATAGGCTGTGAAATGCTAACTTAAAATCCAAACTATTTCTTTAACTCTGCTACATACAGTAATAGTAAATGCTTACTTTAAATGCTTGCATACAAATAGGCAGGCTAAAACAATGACACACAGTTTAAAAATACAATCTGCTCTTTAAATCTATTAACTGTAATGGCTATGCATATAACTTATCTTACATGAAACCTATTATACATCACCAAATAAACAGCAATCCAGTTTCCAATGTTTCTTAACAGATCCAATTTCACCTCAGAAATTAAAAATTTGGAGATAATGCATATGGAGTCCAATAGTAGGTGTGTGCTTTAATAATAACTGCCGTAGTTATTATTCCTTCAGGAGTCAGCCAGCAACAACCTCCTTTTCAGTCTCTATGCTGGGGTTTAAATCATCTGATCTCACCCCTCCCCGTTTTTGATTATTATCATTCATTGGTGAATATTGGAAACGCCCACGGCCTTGTCTTGGATTGGTTCTTTGCAACTGAACATGGATTGATTTATTTGGTAAATGTGTTGTCAAGGAAATGCATCCTTTGCAACAACCAATCATCTCATGGCTGCAATTTCGCATCATAACACTAGGTGGCAGCAGGCATACAAACAAAACAAATTCACCTTTAAAATTTCTAAACATTTTTAAACAACTTAATTACTTTTATAAAATGATTATTTAATCAGACCATAACTTTTTATAGCAATTGTTCATAATATTTGTTTTAGATAGGGTAGGGTTTTATGAATTTTCTGATAATTTCGATATGAAACATCAAATACATCTAACATTATATTAAAATAATTTATATTTCATTTATCCTAACAGAAAGTTTATATTTCATAGTCATATCACATCAAAGTAACTTCCATATCTTCATCTCACTATATTTTAAGAGATGTATTTAAAACTTTATAAACATTTATTGCACATTCATATGATATGACTTATTTCATTTCATGCAGGCATTCCATCTCTTTCTAAGTGCATAGATTGATGCCCATGACCAATGGTTGTCTGCAATAAAAATAGAAATAATTATTAGAAATGATCCAAGCATTCATATGTATTTGATGTAGTCATTACTCAACATAGCAATCATTCATTTAATATCAAATGTCTCAGTCCCATATATATACATATCTGGGTTATTTGAATTTTTCCAAACACATATGAAACTAGTGTTGTTCCCTTTGCAAAAAAAAATGTATTTATTTTTATTTAAAATCTAAGTACAGTTGCTTTGAAATCATAATGTAAGCCATGTGCTTTCTCTATGTTATCCTAACCCAGACGCAATGTCTGTGTCACGTGTATTCTGGTGTTATCAGCCACACAGCCTGAGTCATTTAACAGGCAGCTGTCAATTTTCAGCTCCTTGCTAAATTATACAATTGCATAATTTAGCATATTGAGTGTGTGAGATCTCCCAGAAACAATCCTTTGTTCTACAAACAGTGTGCACATCCACAGACTTACCAAATAAAGACAAATATACTTCTATATATTATTTAATAATATTTCAAATACCTTGACAGATGTCACCTTTTGAACTGATGACTGGTAGAAGAATTGTTCTACCTCAGCATCTGCTGTACCGTACATCAGACCAAAACTTGATAAACGCTGCCAATACACATCAATGTGTGGAGAACCTAAGAAAGCACCTGCAATATGCCTTTGCATTTGCTCAAAGGAATTTAGAAAAACTGCAACTGCCACTAAAACCTATTATGATCTCAAAACGTCCAAAAAGGAATACGAAATAAATGTTAAAGTTTATCTTTATAACTTTGGAAGAGATCAGGTTAGGGAGAAGAAATGTCTTCCATCATGGAAAGGTCCTTTTGTCATTACTGACAAAATATCTCCAGTGGCCTATAAAATACGGATCCCCAAAAATGAAAGTTTCATAGATAAATGGGTCCATATCAATCAATTGCGAGCGTGTCATCCTAGGTCCCAACTACAAGTCATAGAGGGAGAATGAAGTATCATATCTCCAAATACACTAAAGACATACTGTAGTTTAAAGATGCCTAGCTGATAAGCATGAAGGCTAAAAATTGACGGACTCTCTGCATAAGAGACTGTGTATGAGGTATACGGCCAGCATCCTCACCGAGTACCACTGACTTTGATCCAATTCAAATACATGTGTCCTACATATATTTGAATTTGAAAGGGGGAATTATGTCAGGCTACAGGTCAATGACATATATGTATATATGAAAATAATCTAAAAAGGATGTGTGTATATATGAGGCCTTATATTTTATCAGATGTGCTGTAGAATAGCAATTCTGATGTAAAGGATTGATTTAAAACCCAAACAGCTAGATTTAGAGTTTTGTCGGTAAAAACCCGCGTAGCTAACGCTGCTTTTTTTCCCAACGCACCCTTCCAACAACGCTGGTATTTAGAGTTGTCAGAGGGGCTGCGTTAGGCTCAAAAAAGGGTGCGTTGAGCCTAATGTAGCTCCACTTCAACCCTCAATACCAGCGTTGCTTACGGTAGCGGTAAGCTGGAAAAACGTGCTTGTGCACGATATCCCCATAGGAAACAATGGGGAAGTTTGGGCTGAAAAAAACCCTAACACCTGCAAAAAAGCAGCGTTCAGCTCCTAACGCAGTCCCATTGTTTCCTATGGGGAAACAGTTTCTAAGTCTGCACCTAACACCCTAACATGTACCCCAAGTCTAAACACCCCTAACCTTACACTTATTAACCCCTAATCTGCCACCCCCGCTATCGCTGACACCTGCATTATACTATTAACCCCTAATCTGCCGCTCCGGACACCGCCGCAACCTACATTATCCCTATGAACCCCTAATCTGCTGCCCCTAACACCGCCGACACCTATATTATATTTATTACACCCTAATCTGCCCCCCCCAACGTCGCCGCTACCTTACCTACACTTATTAACCCCTATTCTGCCGACCGGACCTCGCTGCTACTCTAATAAATGTATTAACCCCTAAAGCTAAGTCTAACCCTAACCCTAACACCCCCCTAAATTAAATATAATTTCAATCTAAATCAGCCAATCAGATTTTTCCTACCTTAATTCCGATTGGCTGATAGAATCCTATCAGCCAATCGGAATTCAAGGGATGCCATCTTGGATGATGTAACTTAAAGGTACCGTCATTTAGTCGTCGGATCAAGAAAGAAGAGGATGCTCCGCTTCAGATGTCTTCAGGATGCTGCCGCTCCGCTCCGGATGGATGAAGATAGAAGATGCCGCCTGGATGAAGACTTCTGATGGATGGAAGACCTCTTCTTGCCCCGCTTGGATGAAGACTTCTTCCGGTCTGGATGTCCTCTTCTGCCCCATCGGATGAAGACTTCGGCCCGGCTGGTTGAACACGACTCAAGGTAGGGAGATCTTCAGGGGGTAGTGTTAGCTTTATTTAAAGGGGGTTTGGGTTAGAGTAGGGGTATGTGGGTGGTGGGTTGTAATGTTGGGGGGTGGTATTGAGTTTTTTTTACAGGCAAAAGAGCTGATTACTTTGGGGCATGCCCCGCAAAAAGCCCTTTTAAGGGCTGGTAAGGTAATAGAGCTGTTAACTTTTGTAATTTAGATTATGGTAGGGAATTTTTTTTATTTTGGTGGGCTTTGTTATTTTATTAGGGGGCTTAGAGTAGGTGTAATTACAACATAGGTATTAGTATGTGATTAAAGATAGATTTTAATAGTACTGTAGCCTCCTTACCTTTCAGACATTACTGTTCTACTATTAATACAGCCCTTTTTTGATTTGTCAGCTTATAACTATATTAGTCAGTTAATACCACAAACGGGACCCACACATATTTCCTATGGCAAAGGAAGCGGTATTTAGTATGTTATTCTTAGGGGCCTTATATATATCTTATATATGAACATCAAACCCCAATACAGTTATTTCCAGAGAATATATACAATTTATAAGACAGCATTATATGCTATTTCAGTTGACCCCTGCTCTTGGTACTGTTCTGATATGGTATTATAAGGTGATACAATACTATAGAATGTCCTCTTGGCAGACTTTAAAGATACAGACCATATCAACTATATAGGCCTTAGCCCATGTCCAGAAAAAAAAAAAAAAAAAACTTTCCAGTTATTTCTTTTAGATATATACACCCTGCGTGGCTGCAGCCCGTGGCTTTATTATTTATGCAGTTCCAAAGCAGTTCCAGAGTCACCAATAGAATTATAATCCCAGTAGTTCTACTCTGGCATGCAAAGTTCACTTCTGTAATCAGACCCGGGAAATTATTTATTCTTTAGGAGTGCAGCTGTATGCAGTTCAGCCGACTATGCCAGCTTCTCTGATCATCTTACTTTGCTGATAGCTAGTATGTGCAGCAAGAGTCTCGTATACCTTAGTTGCGGTCTCCTATTATATTCTATCAGGTGTACTGTATAACAGAGCTATTACACGGCCTGTATAGCCAGATTTTTTCCCCCTGTTGTTTAATACAGGCCCTCCTGTGCTCCATGTACTCCACTAGGCATTGCGAGATAAGTAAAGAGAAACATCGGCTTTGTAAAAACTCAGTCCTCACATATAGTCTCCCGTCTTACCTTCACCCCAAAACCAGGTCAGGGACTTACGCTCCGATGGGCCAGACGCCAGGTTCTGTCTGCGGGTACTGTCACAAGCGGCTGTATAGCTCCAAACTTCTCCCGCTACTAGTCACTGTCTTCCAAAGCCTCCTGATAGAGCACGGGAGTACAGCTTTCAGATGGGGTCTTTCCGACAACACTCCACCTTCCCCTCAGGCTGGTTACATCCCAGTTCGTGCAGACAGTTGCATAGGTGCACTCTCGCTAAGCGTTCTCCCGGCTTTAGCGAGTCTTGGTGAAACGGTTGGTAGTAAGACCGCTGCTATGCGGCCACTAGCACTCCAGAGCTTCCTCACGCCCTATCGGGTTGTATCCCTCAGGCCAGGCCGGTGTCCAAGATCACTGGCCTATGGCTGCGGGCGTGTTTGGCAAGATGGAATCACCACTCTCAGGTGAGCGTGCAGCATGGAGCAGCTACACTTCCTTGCTCCTCCCACCGGAAACTCCTCCCAGTACCACTGACTTTAAGCCAATTCCTAGAGTAGGTGTAATTAGCTTAAAATTCTTGTAATCTTTTTTTTATTTTTTGTAATTTAGTGTTTTGTTTTTTTTGTACTTTAGTTTATTTAATTGTATTTAATTGTAGGTACTTGTAGTTAATTTATTTAATGATAGTGTAGTGTTAGGTTTAATTGTAACTTTGATTAGAATTTATTTTACAGGTAATTTTGTAATTATTTAAATTAGGTAGCTATTAAATAGTTATTAACTATTTAATAGCTATTGTACCTAGTTAAAATAAATACAAAGTTGCCTGTAAAATAAAAATAAATCCTAAAATAGCTACAATGTAACTAATAGTTATATTGTAGCTATATTAGGGTTTATTTTACAGGTAAGTATTTAGTTTTAAATAGGATTAATTTATTTAATTCATTTAATGATAGTGTAGTGTTAGGTGTAATTGTAACTTAGGTTAGGATTTATTTTACAGGTAAATTTGTATTTATTTTAAATAGGAAGTTATTAAATAGTTAATAACTATTTAATAACTATTGTACCTAGTTAAAATAAATACAAAGTTGTCTGTAAAATAAATATAAATCCTAAAATAGCTACAATGTAACTATTAGTTATATTGTAGCTATATTAGGGTTTATTTTACAGGTAAGTATTTAGTTTTAAATAGGATTAATTTATTTAATTATAGTAAATTTATTTTGTTTTATTTAAATTATATTTAAGTTAGGGGGGTGTTAGGGTTAGGGTTAGACTTAGGTTTAGGGGTTAATAACTTTATTATAGTAGCGGCAACGTTGGGGGCGGGAGATTAGGGGTTAATTATTTTAGGTAGATGGTGGCGATGTTAGGGAGGGCAGATTAGGGGTTAATACAATTTATTATAGTGTTTGTGAGGTGGGAGTGCGGCGGTTTAGGGGTTAATACATTTATTAATCGTGGCGGCGATGTCCGGATGGCAGATTAGGGGTTAATACTTGTAGTTAGGTTGCGGCGACGTTGGGGGGGCAGATTAGGGGTTAATGAAATTTATTATAGTGTTTGCGAGGCGGGAGTGCAGCGGTTTAGGGGTTAATACATTTATTAATCGTGGCGGCGAGGTCCGGTCGGCAGATTAGGGGTTAATACTTGTAGTTAGGTTGCAGTGAAGTTGGGGGGGGGGGCAGATTAGGGGTTAATAAAATTTATTATAGTGTTTGCGAGGCGGGAGTGCGGCGGTTTAGGGGTTAATACATTTATTATAGTGGCGGCGAGGTCCGGTCGGCAGATTAGGGGTAATACTTGTAGTTAGGTTGCGGCGACGTTGGGGGGGCAGATTAGGGATTAATAAAATTTATTATAGTGTTTGCGAGGCGGGAGTGCGGCGGTTTAGGGGTTAATACATTTATTATAGTGGCGGCGATGTCCGGTCGGCAGATTAGGGGTTAAAACTTGTAGTTAGGTTGCGGCGACGTTGGGGGGGGGCAGATTAGGGGTTAATAAATATAATATAGGTGTCTGCGATGTTAGGGACAGCAGATTAGGGGTTCATAGCTATAATGTAGGTGGCGGCGGTGTCCGGTCGGCAGATTAGGGGTTAATGCTTGTAGTTAGGTTGCGGCGACGTTGGGGGGGGCAGATTAGTGGTTAATAAAATTTATTATAGTGTTTGCGAGGCGGGAGTGCGGCGGTTTAGGGGTTAATACATTTATTATAGTGGCGGCGAGGTCTGGTCGGCAGATTAGGGGTGAATACTTGTAGTTAGGTTGCGGCGACGTTGGGGGGGCAGATTAGGGGTTAATAAATATTAGGTAGGTGTCGGCGATGTTGGGGGCAGCAGATTAGGGGTTCATAGGGATAATGTAGGTGGCGGCGGTGTCCGGAGTGGCAGATTAGGGGTTAATAGTATAATGCAGGTGTCAGCGATAGCGGGGGCGGCAGATTAGGGGTTAATAAGTGTTAGATTAGGGGTGTTTAGACTCTGGGTTCATGTTAGGGTGTTAGGTGTAGACTTAGTGTTTCCCCATACGAAACAATGGGGCTGCGTTAAAAGCTGAACGCTGCTTTTTTGCTGGTGTTAGTTTTTTTTTCAGCCGAAACTGCCCCATTGTTTCCTAGGGGGGAATGCCGAATTTACCGAGCTAATTTGGATTTATTCGGTAGATTCGGCAGCTAATTCGGATTCATTCGGTAGATTCGGAAGAATTTTAATTCGGAAATTCGAATCGATCCGAATCTCCGAATTTACAGGGGGGTAGTTATCAAGCCGTCTACTTTTCTGGCTTCGCCGGCCCAATACGTCCGCCTAAGCTCGCCTACCTTCGCCGCCGCGGACCTTGAATACGTTCGCCTAAGTTATCAAATAAAGCTGTCAAAAAGCCGCGGGGCGATGAGCAGCGGACTGTGACAGTTATCACTCATCCGATCTCGCTGCCCTTCGGCTTTTTCCCAGCTTTATTGCTAGCCTGTCACTAAGCACTCACACTAAACTGCACTGTTCTACCCCCTATACCGGCGCCCCCGGAGCCCCCCGCAACTAAATAAAGTTACTAACCCCTAAACCGCCGCTCCTAGACCCTGCCGCAACTCTTATAAATGTATTAACCCCTAAACCGCCGCTCCTAGACCCTGCCACAACTCTTATAAATGTATTAACCCCTAAACCGCCACTCCCGGACACCGCTGCCACCTACATTATACCTAGTAACCCCTATCCTGCCCCCCCTATACCGTCGCCCTCTATTATAAAATTATTAACCCCTATCCTGCTGATCCTGCACCTCTCCGCAACTAAATAAATAGTTTAACCCCTAAACCGCCGCTCCATGAACCCGCCGCAACCTATAATAAATTTATTAACCCCTATCCTGCCCCCCACTACGCCGCCGCCACTGTAATAAAATGATTAACCCCTAAACCTAAGTCTAACCCTAACCATAACGCCCCCCTAACTTAAATATTAATTAAATACATCTAAATAAATTAACTCTTATTAACTAAATGAATCCTATTTAAAACTAAATACTTACTTATAAAATAAACCCTAATATAGCTACAATATAAATAATAATTATATTCTAGCTATCTTAGGATTTATATTTATTTTACAGGTACCTTTCAATTTATTTTAACCATGTACAATAACTATTAAATAGTTATTAACTATTTAATAGCTTACCTAGCTAAAATAAAGAGAAATTTACCTGTGAAATAAATCCTAACCTAAGTTACAATTACACCTAACACTACACTATACTTTAATAAATTATTCCTATTTAAAAATAAATACTTACCTGTAAAATAAACCCTAAGATAGCTACAATGTAATTAATACTTATATTATAGCTATCTTAGGATTTATATTTAGTTTACAGGTAACTTTGTATTTATTTTAGCTAGTTAGAATAGTTATTAAATAGTTATTAACTATTTAATAACTACCTAGCTAAAAGAAATACAAAATTACCTGTAAAATAAATCCTAACTTAAGTTACAATTAAACCTAATACTACACTATCATTAAATTAACTAAATAAACTACCTACAAATAACTACAATGAAATACAATTACATAAACTAACCAAAGTACAAAAAATAAAAAAAGCTAAGTTACAAAAAATAAAAAATTAAGTTACAAACATGTTAAAAATATTACAACAATTTTAAGCTACTTACACCTAATCTAAGCCCCCTAATAAAATAACAAACCCCCCCAAAATAAAAAAAATCCCTACCCTATTCTAAATTACATAAATTTCAAAGCTCTTTTACCTTACCAGCCCTTAAAAGGGCCATTTGTGGGGGCATGCCCCAAAAAGTTCAGCTCTTTTGCCTGTAAAAGAAAAATACAACCCCCCCCCAACATTAAAACCCTCCACCCACATACCCCTAATCTAACCCAAACCCCCCTTACAAAAACCTAACACTAATCCCCTGAAGATCATCCTACCTTGAGTCGTCTTCACTCAGCCGAGCCACCGATGGAACTGAAGAGGACATCCGGAGCGGAAGAAGTTAATCCTCCAAGCGGCGCTGACGAAATCTTCCATCCGATGAAGTCATCATCCAGGCGGCGCTGAAGAAGTCTTCGATCCGGCCGATGTCATCTTCAAAGAGGCGCTGAAGAGGTCTTCTATCCGGGCGAAGTCATCTTCCAAGCCGGGTCTTGAATCTTCCTTCCGCCGACGCGGAACCACCTTCTTCACCGACGGACTACGACGAATGACGGCTCCTTTAAGGGACGTCATCCAAGATGGCGTCCCCTCAATTCCGATTGGCTGATAGGATTCTATCAGCCAATCGGAATTAAGGTAGGAAAATCTGATTGGCTGATGGAATCAGCCAATCAGATTCAAGTTCAATCCGATTGGCTGATCCAATCAGCCAATCACATTGAGCTCGCATTCTATTGGCTGATCGGAACAGCCAATAGAATGCGAGCTCAATCTGATTGGCTGATTCCATCAGCCAATCAGATTTTTCCTACCTTAATTCCGATTGGCTGATAGAATCCTATCAGCCAATCGGAATTGAGGGGACGCCATCTTAGATGACGTCCCTTAAAGGAGCCGTCATTCGTCGTAGTCCGTCGGTGAAGAAGGTGGTTCCGCGTCGGCGGAAGGAAGATTCAAGACCCGGCTTGGAAGATGACTTCGCCCGGATAGAAGACCTCTTCAGCGCCTCTTTGAAGATGACATCGGCCGGATCGAAGACTTCTTCAGCGCCGCCTGGATGATGACTTCATCGGATGGAAGATTTCTTCAGCGCCGCTTGGAGGATTAACTTCTTCCGCTCCGGATGTCCTCTTCAGTTCCATCGGTGGCTCGGCTGAGTGAAGACGACTCAAGGTAGGATGATCTTCAGGGGATTAGTGTTAGGTTTTTGTAAGGGGGGTTTGGGTTAGATTAGGGGTATGTGGGTGGTGGGTTTTAATGTTGGGGGGGTTGTATTTTTCTTTTACAGGCAAAAGAGCTGAACTTTTTGGGGCATGCCCCCACAAATGGCCCTTTTAAGGGCTGGTAAGGTAAAAGAGCTTTGAAATTTATGTAATTTAGAATAGGGTAGGGATTTTTTTTATTTTGGGGGGGTTTGTTATTTTATTAGGGGGCTTAGATTAGGTGTAAGTAGCTTAAAATTGTTGTAATATTTTTAACATGTTTGTAACTTAATTTTTTATTTTTTGTAACTTAGCTTTTTTTATTTTTTGTACTTTAGTTAGTTTATGTAATTGTATTTCATTGTAGTTATTTGTAGGTAGTTTATTTAATTTATTTAATGATAGTGTAGTATTAGGTTTAATTGTAACTTAAGTTAGGATTTATTTTACAGGTAATTTTGTATTTCTTTTAGCTAGGTAGTTATTAAATAGTTAATAACTATTTAATAACTATTCTAACTAGCTAAAATAAATACAAAGTTACCTGTAAAATAAATATAAATCCTAAGATAGCTATAATATAAGTATTAATTACATTGTGGCTATCTTAG
This sequence comes from Bombina bombina, assembly GCF_027579735.1. Classification (NCBI taxonomy): domain Eukaryota; kingdom Metazoa; phylum Chordata; class Amphibia; order Anura; family Bombinatoridae; genus Bombina; species Bombina bombina. The sequence continues at coordinate 26,860,036 of NC_069504.1, forward strand.
GGTTTATTTTACAGGTAAGTATTTATTTTTAAATAGGAATAATTTATTAAAGTATAGTGTAGTGTTAGGTGTAATTGTAACTTAGGTTAGGATTTATTTCACAGGTACATTTCTCTTTATTTTAGCTAGGTAAGCTATTAAATAGTTAATAACTATTTAATAGTTATTGTACATGGTTAAAATAAATTGAAAGGTACCTGTAAAATAAAAATAAATCCTAAGATAGCTAGAATATAATTATTATTTATATTGTAGCTATATTAGGGTTTATTTTAAAGGTAAGTATTTAGTTTTAAATAGGATTCATTTAGTTAATAAGAGTTAATTTATTTAGATTTATTTAATTAATATTTAAGTTAGGGGGCGTTAGGGTTAGGGTTAGACTTAGGTTTAGGGGTTAATAATTTTATTACAGTGGCGGCGGCGTAGTGGGGGGCAGGATAGGGGTTAATAAATTTATTATAGGTAGCGACGGTGTAGGGGGGGCAGGGTAGGGGTTAATACATTTAATATAGGTTGCGGCGGGTTCAGGGAGCGGCGGTTTAGGGGTTAATACATTTATTATAGTTGCGGTGGGCTCCGGGAGCGGCGGTTTAGGGGTTAATATGTATAGAGTAGCTTGCGGTGGGCTCCGGGAGCGGCGGTTTAGGGGGTAATAACTTTATTTAGTTGCGGCGGTGTAGGGGGGGTCAGATTAGCGGTGTTTAGACTCGGGTACATGTTAGGGTGTTAGGTGTAGACAGCTCCCATAGAAATCAATGGGATGTCTGTCAGCAGCGAACTTGTACTTTCGCTATGGTCAGACTCCCATTGATTCCTATGGGATCCGTCGCCTCCAGGGGTGGCGGATTGAAAACCAGGTACGCTGGGCCGTAAAAGTGCCGAGCGTACCTGCTAGTTTTTTGATAGCTAGCAAAAGTAGTGAGAATGTGCCGCACTTGTGTGCGGAACATCTGGAGTGACGTAAGAATCGATCTGTGTCGGACTGAGTCCGGCGGATCGAAGCTTACGTCACAAAATTCTACTTTTGCCGGTCTCGAGCCTTTGATAACTAAGGCGAATCAGCCTCGCCACAAATACGCTGCGGAATTCCAGCGTATTTGAGGTTGACGGCTTAATAACTACCCCCCACAGAATTTTCCGAATTCCCGAATCAATCCGAAACGAATCGCACATGTCTACCTTCCAGTAATGCATAAAAAGATATTGATAAATATATTTGCAGGCATATAAGTGGGCATGGATGTTTGTATGTATATGTGTGTATATGTATGCATATGTATGTATATATATGTATTTTATATATATATATATATGTATTTTATATATATATATATATATATATATATATATATATATAATATATATATATATATGTATGAATATATGTAGATGTATGTATGTGCATGTATGTATTCAGATAAAAGAAATATATGAAGATTGGTGTATATATGTTAAATCCTATGTACACCTATTTAAAATGAGGTTATGAGAGTAACTAGATGCCCAATTTTAAAAGACAGTGACCAAATGATAAGCCATAAATATATATATTTAAGTGTATTTGGTCCATTTTCAAACTTAAACTCATCCCTTTAAATAAATGAAAGATATAAATTTTACAAAGACATACAAAAATATAAAGTAAAGAAAAAAAAAATGAATGTAAGAAATAGTTTACTTTCATGGCACAACTCACAATCGCCATCTTGTGGCCAGTTATTAAAATAACAACCAGCTATACTTAACATTGGGTGAATTATTTCCCAAAAGATAATTAGTATTCATCCAATCAAAGTGTTACAGATCTTCACACATCAGTGAATGGCTGTTAGAGATCAGGACGGAGTTTCAATTCAGGATAAATTGCGACACAGGACACCCACAAGGGTTCTTACACTAAATGAAAGTGGGCTGAAAGCGCTGTCCAAAAATTCCCTGAAAGAGAACTTTGAATCCTGGTGGTAACCCATCTTATATTTTTGATATCCTTGGAAACTTTTGCCTGTTTTTCCTGTGGACTAAGAGATTCTGTGGGACAGGATACAGTGGGAACAAACAGCTTGACTAGAGGCTTGGGGCGCGATTCGATATGCAGCGTAGTTTGCGGCGCAAGCGAGGGAACCCCCGCCGCCCGCAGTTTCAGCTCGCATCTCGAGCTATCCCATATACGGCGCCGTCAGATGCTAAAGTGCCGTAAGTCTGATAAACCAGCGATGTCCAGAAATCTGCGTAAGTACAAATTTCTGGAGTCGCCAGTGACTTACGGCACTTTAGAAACTGCCGGCGCCTACAAAACCTGACTAAAGTATGAAATCACCCGTACTGTCTAACACGCCTCCTAAATATAGCCCGACACGTCTAACCCTCTATCCGCTAACAATAAAAAATGTTATTAACCCCTAAACCGCCGCTCCCGGACCCCGCTGCCACCTAATAAAGTTATTAACCCCTAAACCGCCGCTTCCGGACCCCGCCGCCAGCTATATTAAATCTATAACCCCCTAATGTGAGCCCCTACCCCGCCGCCATCTACCTTACCTACCCCCTAAAGTGAGCCCCTACCCCACCGCCATCTACCTTACCTAACTCCTAAAGTGAGCCCCTTACCCCGCCGCCATCTACCTTACCTACCCCCTAAAGTGAGCCCCTACCCCACCGCCATCTACCTTACCTACCCCCTAAAGTGAGCCCCTACCCCGCTGCCATCTATTTTAAAATTATTAACCCCTAATTTAATCCCCCTACCCCGCCGCCTCCTATATTAAATTATTTAACCCCTAATCTAATCCCCCTACCCCGCTGCCACCTATATTAAATTAATTAACCCCTAATCTAATCCCCCTACCCCGCCGCCAGCTATATTAAATTTTTTAACCCCTAAAATACTAAACTATCCCTACCACTAAACCTAAGTCTAACACTACAAATAGCCCTGAAAAGGGCTTTTTGCGTGGCATTACCCCAAAGTAAACTGCTCTATTGCCAGCCCTTAAAAGGGCTTTTTGCGGGGCATGCCCCAAAGAAAACTGCTCTTTTACCAGCCCTTAAAAGGGCTTTTGGCGGGGCTTTGTCACAAAGTAAACTGCTCTTTTGCATCTAATCTAAATCCCCCTACACCGCCGCCACCTATAATAAATGTATTAACCCCTAATCTAATCCCCCTACACTGACGCCACCTATATTAAACACATTAACCCCTAATCTAATCCCCCTACACCGCCGCCAGCTATATTAACTATATTAACTCTAATTATATTAGGGTTAATATAGTTAATATAGTTATATTATATATATTAACTATATTAACCCTAATTATATTAGGGTTAATATAGTTAATATCGTTATTATATTATATATATATTAAGTATAATAACCCTATCTAACTCTAACATCCCTAACTAAACTCTTATTAAAATAAATCTAATATTAATATTATTAATTAAAATATTCCTATTTAAATCTAAATACTTACCTATAAAATAAACCCTAAGATAGCTACAATGTCATTAATAATTACATTGTAGCTATTTTAGGGTTTATATTTATTTTACAGGTAACTTGGTATTTATTTTAACTAGGTACAATAGCTATTAAATAGTTAATAACTATTTAATAGCTACCTAGTTAAAATAATTACCAATTTACCTGTAAAATAAATCCTAACCTAAGTTACAAATACACCTACACTATCAATAAATTAAATAAACTACAAATATCTAAACTAAAATACAATTAAATAAACTAAACTAAATTACAAAAACAAACACTAAATTACAAAAAATAAAAAAAAGATTACAAGATTTTTAAGCTAATTACACCTATTCTAAGCCCCCTAATAAAATAATAAAGCCCCCCAAAATAAAAAAAAAATCCCTACCCTATTCTAAATTTAAAAAGTTAGCTCTTTTACCTTACCAGTCCTTAAAAGGGCCTTTTGCGGGGCATGCCCCAAAGAAAACTTCTCTTTTGCCTGAAAAAAAAAACCCCACAATACCACCCCCCAACATTACGACCCACCACCCACATACCCCTATTCTAAACCCACCCAAACCCCCCTTAAAAAAACCTAACACTACCCCCCTGAAGATCTCCCTACCTTGTATTCACCCAGCCAGGCAGAACTCTTCATCCGATCCGGGCGATGTCTTCAATCAAGCGGCAGTGAAGTCTTCTTCCATCCGGCGATGTCTTCAATCAAGCGGCAAAGAAGTCTTCTTCCATCCGGGCGATGTCTTCAAGCAAGTGGCAGAGAGTCTTCTTCCATCCGGTGATGTCTTCAAGCAAAGCGGCATCTTCAATCTTCTTTCTTCGCTCCTCCGCCGTGGGAGCATCCATCCGGCACGACGACTTCCCGACGAATGAGGTTCCTTTAAATGACGTCATCCAAGATGGCGTCCGTCGAATTCCGATTGGCTGATAGGATTCTATCAGCCAATTGCAATTAAGGTAGAAAAATCTGATTGGCTGATTGAATCAGCCAATCAGATTCAAGTTCAATCCGATTGGCTGAATCAATCATGTCTTGAAAAGGGCCTCATAGGGGCCGAAACGCGTCGATAGTGGGTAAGCAAAATTCTAATTATTGTCATTTTATCTATACGATCTACACTATGTTATTTTATTTTTTATAGGACACTACATCAAATAGGATTTACAGACACAACCACTATTAGGACTACTTCTGGAGGATTGTGTGTGTTTTTGGTCTCACTTTTTTCTCACATTTTTCAACTCATTTTTTTGGTTAATATATTTTTTCCACCACCTTTTTACACTAACATTTTTAACCATTTGTTTTGTGTTTTGTTTTATATATATATATATATATATATATATATATATATATATATATATATATATGGTCACTTATTTTTCTTATTTTTCTAATTAATTTTTTCAAATTTTTTCACATATTTTTCACTTACCTTCACATTTTTGATTTTTTCATCGTTTTCATCACTTCAGTTTTGCCATTGTCAACACTTGGAGGACAAATTCTTTGTGACTGTTTGACTTTTACTTATTGGATAACAAGTACCTCTTGGAATTTACCCATAGGACATTTTTTGGACATTCATTGAACATTTTATGGAGACTTATTAGATCCGGATTTTATATATCTCATTTACATTGTACTTTATTTTGTTCTTATATTTGCTTTTATGTCATTATAATTTGTAATATAATAATATTTTAAACATTTTAATCCCATTTAACTTGTATTATGGGCTTTTATACCTCAATTTAATTTATTAAGGGCTTTTACTTATACTGGAGTCTGGTCAGTACATTGGGCCAGATATTACCCAGCCTTTTTTAGGCGCTTTATACACATTTTTTACTATTTTGACAGTCCAACCGAGGCCAGCTAGGAGGCTTCACGTATAAAGCTTAAGGGTAATCACCTGTGGCGCTTATTCTATCTGTTCTATAAATTGTTAAGTATCAGGATATAATTTTAATGGTAATATTTCGCTAAATTTGTATAAATTAACGGTTGCCAGTAAAGCATATCGCATAGTTGGTTCATGCTGGTTTATTTGCAATGTTATAGATTACACTGTTAGAATGGTACCTATAGGGTTAAAACTAAGCAAAGTAATATATTTTATTTTATAGTGTGTCAGAGAGCCTGTTTTGTGTATAATGAAATGGTATATCGCATGTTAGTATCTTGTTTAATGTTTTATAAATCTGTATATATTTATCCTAACTGAATCCTCTTTACTCCACAAATATAATTTGCCGTGTTTAAAAAGATATCACCTGATCAGAACTACAGTAAAATAATACAAATATATGGGAGGTTACTGATGAGACAATAGTAAATTATTTTGTAACCTAGGATATACTAACCCGTTGGTGGTTACTGCTGAGATAGTCATAAATTGTATTGTATTGTATTGGGTACTTGTAAAGTGCGGTTAATCACCCGTAAGGGTCTCAAGGTGCTGCTCATTTTATCGACCTCGGAAGGATGAAGGGCTGAGTGGACCTCGCCGGGGATCGAACCTGCAACCCTTGGGTTGCTACAGAGCTCAGCCACAGTGCCTTAGCATGCTGAGCTATCTGTATTATATTGCTATATTGTAATCTAAGATATATAACACATCTTTATTGTTAATTATTTTTCTCTCATCTCTACTTTTTTTACACCTATACAGTATCTTCTGAGGAGTCGAGTAACATCTCGAGGGAGGAGGAAAGATAAGCTACTCCTGCCAGAAGCTGCTCACAACATGAGGATTTAAATGGTGGCAATACTCCTCTTCCCAGTTCTCCAAGTGGCACCATAAGAGAGACACTTCAGAGGCCTTCCCCTGAAGAATCCCCTGCGTCCTCCCCTCATCCTGAGCCAGATGAACCACCTACACAAGAGATTCCTGCTTCAATTTCTGAGGTCGAATTGATCAGAACATTTCTTAGTGACATAAACACTTTTAGCAACAACGTTCATGAAGAATTGAAACTCCTCCAGGCGGAGGTCACAGATGTCATACAGACCAACAGAAAGATTGTTGCACTATTACGCCAACAGGGTGGACAACCAACTCTTGGCCCTTCTGCAGCCCCTGCCTCTGAACCTCTGCCTCCTCCATCTCCTCCCAATCTGGCTCCTCCATCCCCTACACCTTACAGTACTCCCCCTCTTCCTCCTCAACCATCTCCCAGGAGGACACAACAGAGGAGGCCTGAACCCATTACAGAGCCTCCCTGTCGTGGGGAGAGGGGAAGAAGAGGAAGTAATGTTTACCCCCAATTTTTGTTTAAAAATTATCAGCTAGATTACGAGTTATTCACGCTATAGGGAAATTAACGAACGCAACAAAAGTTGTGTTATTTAGCCCCCTATAGCGCAGCCATTACAAGTTTTCAAACAGCCGGCTTGTGCGTGCGATATGGTTGCGTTGAGCTCCATACCGCACACAATTAAAGTGATGTTTTGACGTGCTCGTGCAAGCTTCCCCCATAGACATCAATGGCGAGAGCAGGAAAAAAAAAGACTAACACCTGCGATCGCGGAATGAAAAGCTCCGTAATGCGGCCCCATTGATGTCTATGGGGAAAATAAAAGTTACTTTTAAACCTAATGCCCTGACATAAACCCTGAGTCTAAACACCCCTAATCTGCTGCCCCCGACATCGCCGACACCTACATAATGTTATTAACCCCTAATCTTCCGCTCCCTTCGCCGCCACCTAAATAAATCTATTAACCCCTAATCTGCCTTTCCCAATATCGCCGCCACTATATTAAAGTTATTAACTCCTATTCCGCTGCACCCCAACATCGCTGCCACTATATTAAAGTTATTAACCCCTATTCCGCCGCTCCCCGACATTGCCACCACTAAATAAACCTATTAACCCCTAAAGCTCTGGCCTCCCACATCACTACCACTAAATAAACCAATTAACCCCTAAGCCGCCAGCCCCCCACATCGCAACAACCTAAATTAAACTATATTAATCCCTAAACCTAACCCTAACGTAACCCTAACCCTAACACCCCCTAACTTTAACATAATTAAAATAGAGCTAAATTAAAGTTACAATTATTAACTAAATGATACCTATTTAAAACTAAATATACAGGGAGGCGGAGCGTGCGGGCGTGCTGAATGGCCGCACCTAACTAGAGCTCCTGAAGTGGCGTCGACGGGGCTCTCTCTTACCCCACAAAAGACAGTCAGAGATGCCTGAATTGGACCTCTGAATACCTGAGGAGGGTCCGGAGGCCCTCTAATCACAATTCCGGAGACTTTATATCAAAGGAGGAGGTTGATATTATTACCGCGGCGTAGGCCGCGTTTGAAGCCAGGACATAAAGTTTGGGGCGTAGTGACGCATCACAACTGATCACAACTGATATCCGGAAAGGGTAATTATCTGCTTAAAAACGGAGACCCTGTGAATATTACACAAGATACCCAAGTAAGAGGCTATATTTACATGAAGTTTGGGGCATGCTTTTAACAGTCACAATAACACGCATCTGACACACTATGCCATAAGCAGGGATTTAGTGCACAAGGCCCCATGCATTTTCTTTAGCAAGTATCTCATTGAAATAAAGGGGCAAAGGAAACTTATGTGTGACACCCTGCAGACCACTGTTCAACCCCTTTCACATTGAGATTGTCACTAACTATACATCCTCCATTATTTTTCACGCTTTCTGCTGCAAGGACAATCTACTTTGTTAAGCAACTATACCTACTCAGAAATCCCTGCATGTTTGCTGATATGGCACAACGCAGAGTCAACAAAACTGAAAAGAACTTAAAATCCAGTATGGGGTCTGGCTCTGTCAATGCCTTTTTTAAAAGCACAGAGAATAAAAAGAAGAAGGCAGACCAACCTCAGATAGATAGCGAAGATGATGAAATATCAGATAATCCTGACACTATGCATACCCCAGTGTCTCCCTCTGGCTCACATCTGCAACCAGAAGACGGCCCAGTCACATTAAAGGCAATGGAAGCTCTTATCAATCAGGTTAAATCCTGCATCAAAACTGAGTGCGCTGAGCTGAAAAAAGATATTAACGAGCTGGGCCAGAGGGTGGAAACTTTAGAAGGAAACAGAGAAGAGATTATCAAAGAAATATCGGTCATGTCACACGCCATGGAAGATCAGCAGTCACAGATATCGGATTTAGAAAACAAGATAGACGATATTGAGAACAGGACACAGAGAAATAATCTCCGCATACGCGGAGTACCAGAGTCAGTAAAGAGTGAAGACATAATGGAACACTTACAAAATTTATTCCAATCACTGGCTATTTCAGATCAAAGAGTAATTGACTTAATACCAATTGAGAGGGCCCACAGATCTCTACGGCCCAAACCCAGTGACAATCAACCTCCGAGGGATATTATTGTGTGCTTTTCAAGTTATAGAGACAGAGAAAAAATATTTCAGATGGCACGTACTCAGCCCACTTTCTCATTTATGGGCGCGAAAATTCAAATTTACCAAGATCTCTCTACTAGAACACTACTACTCAGGAAGGAATTTGCTTACTTCACTACCCACCTGCGATCTCTCAAAATTCCTTACAGATGGGGTTTTCCTGTATCGATACAAATCATAAAGAATGGAAGGCGTTATGAATGTTCCTCAACAGGGGATATTGCTGACTTTTGCCAACTTCTAGACATCCCGGCCCCTGAGATAACGCAGCCTCCGTCATCCAAACTTCCCGCCAAAGCCCCAGAGAAGACTTTGGTCTGAAGTCATCAGCAAACAGCGCATTAAAAAGCCCTGTATTGACAATACCAGCAAAGGAACTCTTGCAGAAATTATAACCAGCTGAACCTGATCATTGGAGGTCGTGAGTATATGGGTTCATGCATCTCCTAACGGGTGGTATTTATTGCCCACTCACACTGACTCTGTGTGCTACAGACTACTCTCAGTCATGAAAGATAGACACTCTCTAAAAATGATATTATATACTGTTTAAAGTATCTTTGGGTCTTGGTATAAACACCCCTGATTACCCAAGAGGGCCCCGTCGGGCCACATTTTTCCTCCCTTTGTTTCTCTCTCTAGTTCTTACTTTACCTTAGCCTCTCTCTCTCTCTACACATCCTACCTGTAAAGATTCTCCCTCCCCTACCCATCTTCCCCCTCTTGCTTCTCCTTCTGTTCTTTTCTACACGTTAGGCAATTAGCAATTATTGTTGTTATTTGGTCAAAAATACTGTTTAAAAGTATTTCATTTTTGTTTGTTGAAATTTATTTGTTGATTTGTTGTTGTTCTTTTATTTTATTTTTTCAGCTCTCAGGATAGAACACATTGTATTAGACCATTAAGGTTACTTGCTGTTAGCATCTTATAAGTCATAGTATTATGTCAGAGCATCCCCAGACTAGTCAGTTCATACTTTCCACACAAAATGTTAAAGGTTTTCTCTCCCCACAGAAGCGCTCAATAGCCTTTCATGATTTTTACAAAAAAAACATCGATATTATAATGATACAAGAGACACATTTTAAAAAAACCAATGAACCCACTCTCTCAAGGCTCTATTATGACCAACACTTTTTATGTTCAGGCCCGACAAGACATAATGGAGTCTGTATATCATTTAGGAAAGGTTCCTCCTTTGAATTATTAAACAAACACTTAGACAGGGAGGGTCGCTTTTTAATTATAGTGGGGTTGTACTTTGGCAGGCCTATTACTCTAGTTAATGTATATGCTCCCAACTGCCCTAAGCCCTCCTTTTTTCGCACAGTGATTAACCACATTATAGACATTTCAAAAGGCCCAATACTCCTCAGTGGAGACCTAAATTTCCCTGTTAATCCCATATTAGACACATCTCAGGGCAAGTCTTATATTAGGAACTCCCAGATCAGATCCAACTGGAGAGCAATAAGCACTCTCCCTCTCTTTGACACTTGGAGAACCACTCATCCAAACACCAAAGACTTCACTTTTTTCTCAAATCCCCAGCGCTCCTACACCCGTCTTGATTATATTTTTTGCGAACAGCAGATGCTTACCTCACTTATAGATTCGAGGCTTCACCACACCTCCTGGTCAGACCATAGCATGGTCTGTTCCACGTTTTTGTGGTCCACTAAACCGCGACACCAACACTGTTGGAAACTAAATGACCAAATTCTATTAGACCCCTTGATAACCACTGATCTGGCCGAAAAAACTTCAGAATTCTTCTCATTTAATAACCCCACTGCTACCTCAGCTATTAATAACTGGGAAGCATATAAATGTTATATAAGGGGGGTGATTATGGGCCATACACACAGACAACGCAAGCAACGTTCAGCTATGTTTGATTCTTTATCAACTGAGTTTAAGACCTGCGAAGATGCACTAAAGGGTAACCCCAAATCAACATTATTGCTACAAAAATCACAACAAGCTAGGGAAGACTTAAATCATTATTTAATTAAGAATGCACATATGAGGGCGCTTACATCCAAATCAAAATTTTTTGTTGAAAACAATAAAGCGGGGCGCTTATTGGCGAGATCCTTGAAGAAGAAGAGATATAAAACCCACATAACTAAAATTACAGACTCCAAAGATGTCACCCACTCTGATAACGCAGCAATTGTTGATCAATTTGCAGCATACTATACCTCACTATATAACCTCCCGAGCACACATTTGGAAGATAAGCACAATAGTATACATACATACTTGGAAAAGGCCCTGCTTCCAACATTATCCGATTCCGATAGAGCAGCATTAGACACACCATTTTCAATGCAGGAGGTCCTGTTAGCCATAAGAGATCTCCCACAGGGCAAAGCCCCCGGCCCAGACGGCTTTACTCCCAAATATTACCATCTTTTCAAATCCCTCCTGGGTCCTCATTTGCTAGAAATGTACAATTCCTTTGACCAATGTACGCACCTTCCGCCCACGCTCCTGGAAGCTACAATCTCCATAATCCCTAAACCAGGTAAACCCCCAGATAAAGTTACTAATTACCGTCCTATATCCCTAATAAATGTAGATATCAAATTATACGCTAAGCTACTGGCAGTGAGAATCAGTAAATATTTACCGTCCTTAGTACATGTAGACCAGGTAGGCTTTATCCCGGGTAGGGAGGCTAAGGAGAACACCATCCGAGTTTTACATACCCTAATCTCGGCTACAAACTCTAACTCGCCCCTAGTCCTTCTCTCCACTGATGCTGAGAAAGCCTTTGACAGGGTGGACTGGGATTTTCTCTGGTCCGCTCTGTCAAGGTTTGGATTCTCCCAAGTAATGATCTCACGTATTAAAGCCCTATATAGCAACCCCTCGGCATATGCTAACGCGAACAACACCCTTTCGCAAAAGATAATGATAAATAACGGCACGCGGCAGGGATGCCCCCTTTCGCCCTTGTTATTTGCCCTAGCGGTAGAGGCGCTTGCCACCAGGATACGGAGTAACCCTCTTATACAGGGGGTCACTTTTGGAGAGCTCCATCAGAAATGTCTGCTATATGCGGACGACATCATATTCACACTGAGCTCCCCCTGTACGTCCCTAGTAGCCCTCCTTGAAGAGCTGGAGGAGTATAGAAGCGTCTCCAACTTTTCAATCAATATGGAAAAATCGATGATACTCCCAGTACACTTAAATGCAGAAGACATATACTACATTAAAACCCACACCTCTTTTCAGTTAACTTCGAAAATTAAATACTTAGGAATTGATATCTCTCTTACTCATACAGAATTATTCAATCTTAATTATGTCCCCCTTCAAATAGAAACTGATAAGTCATTAGAGTCCTGGCATAAACAAGGCCATCTTTCATGGATGGGGCGCATAAATGCATTAAAAATGAACATCCTTCCCAAATTCCTTTACTTATTTCAAGTCCTTCCCCTAGATCTCCCCATACAATACCTGCTGAAACAACAGAGAAAATTTGACCGATTTATTTGGTCACATAAAAGACCCAGAGTAAACAGAAACACGCTGTTTCTTAACAGAGTAGATGGGGGGCTCGGATCCCCTAATCTGGTTAACTACTACAAGGCGACTCACCTGGCACGAATAGTTGCCTGGAAACGCTCGCTGACGAGCAAACCCTGGGTGCAGATAGAATCCTTTTTAGCGGGGAGGTTGGACTTGGGAGAACAGTGCTGGATCCCACATAAATCGAGGTCCCCCGACATAGGGAGTAATTACTATACAAACGCCACGTTGCGTACATGGGACAAATCCCTAGTAGAAGATAGATTGTTATCAACGCCAATATCTCCTCTTACTCCACTGCTCAATAACCCCCTACTGCTACAAAACCATACCATCCCGACACCGCGTATTGCTGAAGCCCCCTCCAACGTACCAATACACATGCTGATACATAATGGCCTGATGCGCCCGCAGGCTGAGGTAAGCCAATTAATCGGTTCCCCGTTCCACTTATGGTTTCCATACCTGCAGGCTAGACACGCCATTTTTTCTAGTCCACACAGAGCAAACTTAATCAGGGCACTGACCCCATTTGAAACATTATGTACAACCCGCTCCATGACTAAAGCACATATCTCTATAATTTATAAGCTACTAAGCGGATCCTTTCCCATTAAGAGACCTGCATATATCACCAAGTGGGAGAGGGAGCTAGATATAACATTGACAGATGAGCAATGGGGCCGTATTTTTATTGAAACCAAAAAGTCGTCCCTATCATTAACTTTGGTAGAAACAAATTTTAAGTTGCTTTCCAGGTGGTACCTTACCCCACACAGGATACACAGTATTTTTCCCAACTCCTCTCCCCTGTGTTGGAGACATTGTGGTGAAGTCGGTACGCTCTCTCATATATGGTGTAAGTGCCCTCATATTAAGCCATATTGGCACAGTATAAACGCACAAGTTAACAAGATAATAGGTAGGTCCCTGGATCTTTCCCCTAGCCTGATCCTATTAGATAACTTCCCAGTTGTAGCCTGTCTGTATCGGAAAAAATTGCTACATGTCATGCTTAATTGTGCTAGACGCCTTATACCAAGATTTTGGAAAAAAGCAGAAATACCATCATATGGAATGTGGGTTAAAGAAGTGAAACATGTACTTGAACTTGAAAAAATATATTACACATATATAAGTAAGCAAAATTTTATTGCTGATGTGATATTCCTCTGGGAGCAGGGCGTATGAACCCAACACAAATGCTTTGATTCAAATTATATGGTCCACTGTCTACTATCTTATTGTTTCTGTAACATTTTCTGTTGATCCAGTCTGGAAGTTTGCTATAGCTGGTAACAATTTGCAATGTTAGCAAGTACTGTGATTCTATGTGTTATTCCTGATTTAAATGTATTTGCTGTTCATATCCGCCTACAGGCGTATTTGTATACTGTATAAGACATATTTCTGTTTCTGTTTCTTTTCCTTAAATTTGTTTGAAAACAATAAAAAGATATATTGGAAAAAAAAAAACTAAATATACATTATTAACTATTTACTAACTACCTAGTTAAAATAAATACAAGCTTACCCGTGAAATAAAACCTAACCTGCCTTACACTAAAGCCTAAAATTACAAAAAATAACAAACTAAAAAAAAAAATTATTCCTATTCTAATACCCTTTAAAAAAAAAAAAAAAAACAGAATAAAAAAAGCCTAATCTAGAATAAACTACCAAGAGCCCTTAAAAGGGCCTTTTGTAAGGCATTGGGGGCTACTTATCAAGCCGTCTACTTTTCTGGCTTCGCCGGCCCAATACGTCCGCCTAAGCTCGCCTACCTTCGCCGCCGCGGACCTTGAATACGTTCGCCTAAGTTATCAAATAAAGCTGTCAAAAAGCCGCGGGGCGATGAGCAGCGGACTGTGACAGTTATCACTCATCCGATCTCGCTGCCCTTCGGCTTTTTTCCAGCTTTATTGCTAGCCTGTCACTAAGCACTCACACTAAACTGCACTGTTCTACCCCCTATACCGGCGCCCCCGGAGGCCCCCGCAACTAAATAAAGTTACTAACCCCTAAACCGCCGCTCCTAGACCCCGCCGCAAGTCTTATAAATGTATTAACCCCTAAACCGCCGCTCCCGGACACCGCTGCCACCTACATTATACCTAGTAACCCCTATCCTGCCCCCCTATACCGTCGCCCTCTATTATAAAATTATTAACCCCTATCCTGCTGATCCCGCACCTCTCCGCAACTAAATAAATAGTTTAACCCCTAAACCGCCGCTCCATGAACCCGCCGCAACCTATAATAAATTTATTAACCCCTATCCTGCCCCCCACTACGCCGCCGCCACTGTAATAAAATGATTAACCCCTAAACCTAAGTCTAACCCTAACCATAACGCCCCCCTAACTTAAATATTAATTAAATAAATCTAAATAAATTAACTCTTATTAACTAAATGAATCCTATTTAAAACTAAATACTTACCTTTAAAATAAACCCTAATATAGCTACAATATAAATAATAATTATATTCTAGCTATCTTAGGATTTATTTTTATTTTACAGGTAGCTTTCAATTTATTTTAACCATGTACAATAACTATTAAATAGTTATTAACTATTTAATAGCTTACCTAGCTAAAATAAAGAGAAATGTACCTGTGAAATAAATCCTAACCTAAGTTACAATTACACCTAACACTACACTATACTTTAATAAATTATTCCTATTTAAAAATAAATACTTACCTGTAAAATAAACCCTAAGATAGCTACAATGTAATTAATAATTATATTATAGCTATCTTAGGATTTATATTTATTTTACAGGTAACTTTGTATTTATTTTAGCTAGTTAGAATAGTTATTAAATAGTTATTAACTATTTAATAACTACCTAGCTAAAAGAAATACAAAATTACCTGTAAAATAAATCCTAACTTAAGTTACAATTAAACCTAATACTACACTATCATTAAATTAACTAAATAAACTACCTACAAAGAACTACAATGAAATACAATTACATAAACTAACTAAAGTACAAAAAATAAAAAAAGCTAAGTTACAAAAAATAAAAAATTAAGTTACAAACATGTTAAAAATATTACAACAATTTTAAGCTACTTACACCTAATCTAAGCCCCCTAATAAAATAACAAACCCCCCCAAAATAAAAAAAATCCCTACCCTATTCTAAATTACATAAATTTCAAAGCTCTTTTACCTTACCAGCCCTTAAAAGGGCCATTTGTGGGGGCATGCCCCAAAAAGTTCAGCTCTTTTGCCTGTAAAATAAAAATACAACCCCCCCCAACATTAAAACCCACCACCCACATACCCCTAATCTAACCCAAACCCCCCTTACAAAAACCTAACACTAATCCCCTGAAGATCATCCTACCTTGAGTCGTCTTCACTCAGCTGAGCCACCGATGGAACTGAAGAGGACATCCGTAGCGGAAGAAGTTAATCCTCCAAGCGGCGCTGAAGAAATCTTCCATCCGATGAAGTCATCATCCAGGCGGCGCTGAAGAAGTCTTCGATCCGGCCGATGTCATCTTCAAAGAGGCGCTGAAGAGGTCTTCTATCCGGGCGAAGTCATCTTCCAAGCCGGGTCTTCAATCTTCCTTCCGCCGACGCGGAACCACCTTCTTCACCGACGGACTACGACGAATGACGGCTCCTTTAAGGGACGTCATCCAAGATGGCGTCCCCTCAATTCCGATTGGCTGATAGGATTCTATCAGCCAATCGGAATTAAGGTATGAAAATCTGATTGGCTGATGGAATCAGCCAATCAGATTGAGCTCGCATTCTATTGGCTGTTCCGATCAGCCAATAGAATGCGAGCTCAATCTGATTGGCTGATTGGATCAGCCAATCGGATTGAACTTGAATCTGATTGGCTGATTCCATCAGCCAATCAGATTTTCCTACCTTAATTCCGATTGGCTGATAGAATCCTATCAGCCAATCGGAATTGAGGGGACGCCATCTTGGATGACGTCCCTTAAAGGAGCCGTCATTCGTCGTAGTCCGTCGGTGAAGAAGGTGGTTCCGCGTCGGCGGAAGGAAGATTGAAGACCCGGCTTGGAAGATGACTTCGCCCGGATAGAAGACCTCTTCAGCGCCTCTTTGAAGATGACATCGGCCGGATCGAAGACTTCTTCAGCGCCGCCTGGATGATGACTTCATCGGATGGAAGATTTCTTCAGCGCCGCTTGGAGGATTAACTTCTTCCGCTACGGATGTCCTCTTCAGTTCCATCGGTGGCTCGGCTGAGTGAAGACGACTCAAGGTAGGATGATCTTCAGGGGATTAGTGTTAGGTTTTTGTAAGGGGGGTTTGGGTTAGATTAGGGGTATGTGGGTGGTGGGTTTTAATGTTGGGGGGGGGGTTGTATTTTTATTTTACAGGCAAAAGAGCTGAACTTTTTGGGGCATGCCCCCACAAATGGCCCTTTTAAGGGCTGGTAAGGTAAAAGAGCTTTGAAATTTATGTAATTTAGAATAGGGTAGGGATTTTTTTTATTTTGGGGGGGTTTGTTATTTTATTAGGGGGCTTAGATTAGGTGTAAGTAGCTTAAAATTGTTGTAATATTTTTAACATGTTTGTAACTTAATTTTTTATTTTTTGTAACTTAGCTTTTTTTATTTTTTGTACTTTAGTTAGTTTATGTAATTGTATTTCATTGTAGTTCTTTGTAGGTAGTTTATTTAGTTAATTTAATGATAGTGTAGTATTAGGTTTAATTGTAACTTAAGTTAGGATTTATTTTACAGGTAATTTTGTATTTCTTTTAGCTAGGTAGTTATTAAATAGTTAATAACTATTTAATAACTATTCTAACTAGCTAAAATAAATACAAAGTTACCTGTAAAATAAATATAAATCCTAAGATAGCTATAATATAATTATTAATTACATTGTAGCTATCTTAGGGTTTATTTTACAGGTAAGTATTTATTTTTAAATAGGAATAATTTATTTATTGATAGTGTAGTGTTAGGTGTAATTGTAACTTAGGTTAGGATTTATTTCACAGGTACATTTCTCTTTATTTTAGCTAGGTAAGCTATTAAATAGTTAATAACTATTTAATAGCTATTGTACATGGTTAAAATAAATTGAAAGGTACCTGTAAAATAAAAATAAATCCTAAGATAGCTAGAATATAATTATTATTTATATTGTAGCTATATTAGGGTTTATTTTAAAGGTAAGTATTTAGTTTTAAATAGGATTCATTTAGTTAATAAGAGTTAATTTATTTAGATTTATTTAATTAATATTTAAGTTAGGGGGCGTTAGGGTTAGGGTTAGGTTTAGGGGTTAATCATTTTATTACAGTGGCGGCGGCGTAGTGGGGGGCAGGATAGGGGTTAATAAATTTATTATAGGTGGCGACGGTGTAGGGGGGGCAGATTAGGGGTTAATAAATGTATTATAGGTGGCGACGGTGTAGGGGGGGCAGGATAGGGGTTAATACATTTAATATAGGTTGCGGCGGGTTCAGGGAGCGGCGGGTTAGGGGTTAATACATTTATTATAGTTGCGGTGGGCTCCGGGAGCGGCGGTTTAGGGGTTAATATGTATAGAGTAGCTTGCGGTGGGCTCCGGGAGCGGCGGTTTAGGGGGTAATAACTTTATTTAGTTGCGGCGGTGTAGGGGGGGTCAGATTAGTGGTGTTTAGACTCGGGGTACATGTTAGGGTGTTAGGTGTAGACAGCTCCCATAGAAATCAATGGGGTGTCTGTCAGCAGCGAACTTGTACTTTCGCTATGGTCAGACTCCCATTGATTCCTATGGGATCCGCCGCCTCCAGGCTGGCGCTTTGAAAACCAGGTACGCTGGGCCGTAAAAGTGCCGAGCGTACCTGCTAGTTTTTTGATAGCTAGCAAAAGTAGTGAGAATGTGCCGCACTTGTGTGCGGAACATCTGGAGTGACGTAAGAATCGATCTGTGTCGGACTGAGTCCGGCGGATCGAAGCTGACGTCACAAAATTCTACTTTTGCCGGTCTCGAGCCTTTGATAACTAAGGCGTATCAGCCTCGCCACAAATACGCTGCGGAATACGCAGCGTATTTGAGGTTGACGGCTTGATAACTACCCCCCATTGCCCTAAAGTTAACAGCTCTTTTGCTACAAAATAAAACAAACTCCCCCTAACAGTATACAAACCCCCCACCCCCCAAACCCACAAAATAAAAATAAAGTAAAACCTAATCTACCCATTGCCCTGAAAATGGCATTTGTATGGGCATTGCCCTTAAAAAGGCACTTAGCTCTTTTAAGAACTGCCCAAGCCCTAATCTAAACATAAAAACCCACCCCAAAATGAAAAAAATACATTACACAAAATAACAAACAAATGATCAAAAATAATAAAAATGATTCCTATTCTAATACCCATTTAAAAAAACTCCCCAAAATAAAAAACCTAATCTAGAATAAACTACCAATAGCCCTTAAAAGGGCCTTTTGTAGGGCATTTCCCTAAGTTAAACAGCTCTTTTGCTACAAAACAAAACAAACTTGTCAGGGTGGCAGGAATCAGACTGATACGAGAAGTGCAAAAATAATCACACCTTTATTAATATCAAAAAATATTAAAAAGTCCACAAGTCAAATAACAAGCCAGGAGTCAAAACCAGAGCTGGTAGTCAGACGAGCCGAGTCAGGAGCCAAAGCGAATAGTCAGACGAGCCGGAATCAGGAACAAGGAAAACAGCAGAGTCAGGAACAAGCCAGGGATCAGGAACCAGGAAGGACGTCAGGCAGCCAGGTAATACACAGGAACTCTCACAAACAGGTCTGAGACAACGCAAAGGCAAAGCATACTGAACAGAGTCCCTTTAAATAATAAGTGATGACATCACAATTCTGACACTGCACCCTGTCTCACATGGATGATGCACACCAGTCACACCATAGTCAGGAAGAGAGGTGAGTAAAATGGCTGCCAGCTGCACATGGCAAACAAACAGGGAAAAAATCCTGACAAAACTCCCCCTAACAGTATACAAACCCCCCACCCCCAAACCCACAAAATAAAAATAAGTAAAACCTAATCTACCCATAGCCCTGAAAAGGGCATTTGTATGGGCATTGTCCTTTAAAAGGCATTTAGCTCTTTTTCCTGCCCTTAAAAGGGCATTAAGCTCTTTTATGAACTGCCCAAACCCTAATCTAAAAATAAAAACCCACCCCAAAACGAAAGTAATACATTACACAAAATAACAAACAAATGATCAAACATAATAACAATTATTCCTATTCTAATACCATTTAAAAAAACACCCCAAAATAAAAAAAACTAATCTAGAATAAACTACCAATAGCCCTTAAAAGGGCCTTTTGTAGGGCATTGCCCTAAGTTAAACAGCTCTTTTACCTTCATTTTTGTTTTTACAAAGACCCACTAACATTACAACCCTCCCCAAACTTACAAAATAAAAAAAACTATCTAAAAAAAACCTAAGCTACCCATTGCCCTGAAAAGGGCATTTGTATGGGCATTGCCCTTAAAAGGGAATTTATCTCTTTTGCTGCCCAAACCCTAATCTAAAAAAAAAAACACCCAAAAAACCCTTAAAATAAAAACCTATCACTAACCCCCGACGATCCACTTACAGTTTTTTAAGTCCCGCTTGAACGATCTTCATCTAGGCGGCAAAGTCCTCATCCAGGCAGCCAGAAGTCTACATCCAGACGTCCTCTTCTTTTATATATATATATATATATATATATATATATATATATATCTTTATTTACATACAAATTCATGATACAGATCAAAAGAAACAAACAGTTATAAATAATACACAACAGAACAAATTATCGAGCATTGTTAATATCAGTACAATGTTTTCTCATAAAAAGAGCTCCACTTCTACAAAATTCCTAAGCATAGGTTCTGCCATTCAAAGAGCTCTCCAAACTGCTTTTACAACAATTTTTTTTAACTTTTTGTATATGAATTGTGGGTTTTCGTATCTGTTTACCATAACTAAACAAAAACAGCACAGAGTGTAAGATATCTGATGTGGCTCTGACCAGAGATTTTAATTTATTTGTGTCAGGGTACAGGTAAATGACATATATATATATATGTATGTCAATAGGACAGGGAAATGTGTTTATGTATGAAACCATATTTTTATCAGATATTACTGAAATAGGGTTAAAATTCTGATGTCAGGATTTGATTCACAAAACCCCCACAATTTGAATACACATCTCAATACTAAATACAGACAGGATGTCTCCAAAGACTTTGACACTAAAGCATTTGCTCCTTAGTTGGAAGTGCAAAAATTCAAAGCACTCTTTGCCCCATGCTGTGGTGAGAGAGACGCTGAGTCTGTAACCAGCAGTGGAAACGCTGGTCAAAATCAGAGGGAAAAGGTAATTAGCACAGGCTTGTTAATTGCCCCTAAACATCAAATACATGTCTGTATTGCTAGCTAAACAGAAAATATGTTGTAGTGTGACTTTTACAACTACTCGTAAAATTATCTATGCTGTTTATAAAGTCTCCATGTACAAGAAACAGACAAATTGGCATTTGCAATTCCCTGTGTGGCATAAGTAAAATTAAATACATTTTGAAAAAGAAATAATGCCAATAGCTTCATGTGTGTTTGAAATAATTCAAATAACCCATATATGTATATGGAACTGAAACATATTATATTAAATGAAGATTTGTTGCAGTGAATAGATATATGAAAAATAAATTCAAGTCTGTAATAAATTAAATGGCAATTGCAATAAACCCATTGTTAAAAGACAGCATAGAAATGAATGTGTATATATATATATATATATATATATATATATATATATATATATTGAAAGTATAAAATGTCTTAGCATCTGTGTTAAGAATATTTGTGGACCTAAAAAAGAAATAATTAATGACACTTATTATTTTTATTTCAGATGGACCATAGGCAAAATTCCTGCATGCAAAAATTGTTGGAGATATAGAACATGCTATATTGTGTGAAAATAAATATAACAGATGTATAAATGCTATTAATTTTGGAATAATTAGCAGTATAGTTGTTTTGATATGGTATGGTGTTGAGAGCATACTGTGTTTCATGTCAAATTGATCAGAATAAATAATGTGATATAATACAATACATATAAACATATAACTTATTAATGTAAGGAAATTATGACATTTATTACACATTTTAAAGAAATATTTTCTTTCAATGTTGGGTAGTAAATGTATTGCTGTGTTTGTTTGTCATGCTGCATGTATTGCTGTGTTTGTTTGTAACGCTGCCACCCGGTGTTATGATGCGAGAACTACAGCCAGAAGGCTTTTTAGGCTGTTAAAAATAAGATATTCCAGATATCCAATCAGCAGGGACAAGCACAAGGGCTAATCCGAGACAAGGTTTCAGTTTGGGCGTTACCAAACTCACCAGAGATTGAAAAGCTTATATAAGTCAATGCAAGAGAGAGAAACAGGGACAGATTGTGCTGAGCTGATTTGCAACTGGGTGCTGGGCGTGAGATACCATTTTACTTTGGCAAAGCTGATCTACCTTTTTCTCATTGATTGCAAATATACTTATTAATATTTCTGAGGTGAGATTAAACCTGCTGAAAGATATTGGATATCGATTGGTGTTTATCCTGGTAACGTATTGAAAGATTGTGGGTAGATTGAAAAGAGCAAACTGTGTTTTAAACTGTATTGCATAGCCTTAAATAGCTCTTAGCTTGCCCGTTTGTATGCAAATATTTAAAGCAAACATTCCTTATTGCTGTATGTAGCAGATTTAAAGAAGTAGTTTGTATTTCAAGTTAGTATTTCATAAGCCTGTGTATTGTTAAACATATATAATTGATGCTAAGTAAATTATCTGTGAAAATTTTGATATTTTAAAGTAGAATTGTGTTAAATAGCTGAGTATTTTACTTAGAATCCCATTGTGCAAATTGAATGAAAGGCTATTTGTAAATAAGGCTGGTTTTAAAGGTAACATTTTCTAAGCTTTATAAGAAGTATAGCATATCTTAATAGTTGTTTTTAACGTGTATTACAAATATATTCCAATATGCTCATAGATATTAACTAATAAAAAGAATTCAGATATTTATATTAATTTAATGGTTTCTAGTAGATGCATATTGATTGAGGGTTGATATTTTTAAAGGATAATTATTAAATACATTGTATTATAACCCTGCCATAGGCTGATATATTATTTGGAGAGCACTACTGGAAATTCTTATGAATATACTGACATTTGTATGTATCAAATAAATTGCTCTTATTCTTTTATACCCTAGCCTGACTCTTTCCGGCTTTTTGTTACTTTGCCAAGTCATTTGCTCACTGTTAAGACAGTGTTAACCTCTTTTATTCCTCGTGGATTGATTATCCTGAACACTAGCTTTAAGTGTTTGTTGCACACAGGGAAAAGCTGCCTGTTTTCCACACAGCACTGCTCTAGACGATCCAGTTTCAATCTGTGGAGGAGAGCCCACAGCTGCATCCTTGGAAGTTCAGATACTACCTGTCTACAGCGTACTGACTGCTGAAAAAACGTCAGCCTGCCCATTCGCACTTCTTTTTATAAGAGTGCCAATGCTCTTGTGAGTATATCTACAATTGTCTCCTATTGTGACTCCATCTTTCCGGAACTTACTTGCACTATGAGGCGATGTCTTTCTTTGTTCAAAATTAGAATGTTTGCTAGTAAGAAAACATAGTCTAATATATTTGTAATATTATAGCCCGTTATAAAAACCTGCCAATATATATCAGCAGTGTAAATGGCAACTTAATATGAGGCGTGGTACAGGTGTTGTTATGTTTACTTATCAATACCTAGTAACAAGTGAAGAAAGTGTTAACCAATACAGATAGGCTCTATAGGAGGACTTGTATCAATTATCGCTACGCTAGAGAAGGATTGTAATGTTACAGCCTTGCTTGAGTTACAAACGTCTTAAGACACAAGAATCCTAGTGATGATGATATTGTACAACCTGTTGTTACATAAATGTTGTATACGGAACCTGGTCTGCCGTTTTCCTTGAAAGCCGCTATGCAGTCCTACTTCCGTGTAACAGTGATGCTGCAGCGGATTGATCCGAGTGATTAACGGAGCTGTTGAAGCGAGTACTTCGGCCGCTGTGGAACAACTGTTAGTGAGAGCAGAGCAGGGCTCCGACAAGTGAGCTGTAAAAGTAAGTCCGGCTGAGTCCGATGACGTCAGCCCAAGTTGTGAGAGACGTCTGCTGTGTCTGGAGAGACAGTAGTTAGTGGAGGAAGAGGTAATTCTCTTATTAGAAGTTTACAATAAGGAACTCAAGTACAAGGTATAAGCTGGAGAAGTGAATACTTGATGCACTGCCATAAACTAGCAAAGGAGTACTGGAGTGTAAGGAATTTATAGTGGTGAACAGGCTAATTACTATTCAAGGTAGTATGGAAAGAGTAAGGGGGTACAGCAAGGAGATATACTATTTACTACGGAATATACTAAACAATTTCTACAGATTGTACAAATACTTAAGAATAATCTATCAATATTATCCACTGATGACATATTCAAAGAAACAATAGGCTCTTGCAAGTTTGTTTCTAAAAAAACAGTTACATTAGCCACTACATTATCACCTAGCATGGTATCAAGATCGAGAAGTGAGAGTACCTGGTTAAGTACAATAGGTCATTACAAATGTGGTGGCAGAAGTTGTTTAACTTGTGGTTTGATAGATGTGAGCAATGAATTTAGATCCTCAGTGGATAACCATGTCTATAGTATTGATTTCTATGCAAATTGCAAAACCACATTTGTGGTGTACTTATTGGAGTGGTCGATCTGCCACAGCCAGTATGTTGGAAAAACGACGAGACAGTTGGGCACTAGAGCACGTGAACACTTTAATGATGGTAAAATTTTTAAGATTTGAGTGTTGCCCAACACTTCAATGGTGTAGTCTTCACGAATGTGGGTAAATTTTTGATTAAAGCTATAGGCCTCTAGTTATCAAAGCGTCTACTAAGAATACGTCAGAAATGCACGTTGTACTCGTCGCGAGATTGCATCACCGTAGTTATCAAAGTGTCAAGATCGGAAGAGTTCGAATTTTGTGACGTAACATACGATCCGGCGCTCTCAATTTGACGCTGATCGCTGCGATTAGAAAACCTCTGGAAATCTTGCGGAATTCTGTGCTTTCGCCCTGTTCTTCGACACAATTAGAAGCTTCCTGAAAGTTATCAAAAAATTACCACTTACGCTCGCGTCTTATCCGACGCAGCGTACCTAGTTTTCAATCTGCCGCCTTAGAGGTCGCGGATGCTATAGTAGTCAATGAAATCGGGAAACAAATCTTATGTTCCATGCTGCTAGAGTCAAGTTTATCACCTAATAAAACTCAATGGAAAGCATTATTAAATATGTGTACCTTATTTTAAATACTATTCCCTTCCTGTAATTTTAATTTTTTTAAAAGAAAAGCATATTCACACAAAGGATAGCAAGAGAATGAAAACACTGAACAGCAATGTAAAAGATTTTGAAAAAGAAAAGCATATTCACACAAAGGATAGCAAGAGAATGAAAACACTGCACAGCAATAAAGGAGATTTAAAATTGAAAAATATTCACACAAAGGATAGCAAGAGAATGAAAACACTGCACAGCAATTTAATAGATTTTGAAAAAGAAAAGCACATTCACACAAAGGATAGCAAGAGAATGAAAACACTGCACAGCAATAAAGGAGATTTACAATTGAAAAATATTCACACAAAGGATAGCAAGAGAATGAAAACACTGCACAGCAATTTAATAGATTTTGAAAAAGAAAAGCACATTCACACAAAGGATAGCAAGATAATGAAAACACTGCACAGCAATAAAGGAGATTTAAAATTGAAAAATATTCACACAAAGGATAGCAAGAGAATGAAAACACTGCACAGCAATTTAATAGATTTTGAAAAAGAAAAAGTACATTCACACAAAGGATAGCAAGAGAAGGAAAACACTGCACAGCAATAAAGGAGATTTAAAATTGAAAAATATTCACACAAAGGATAGCAAGAGAATGAAAACACTGCACAGCAATTTAAAAGATTTTGAAAAAGAAAAGCACATTAACACAAAGGATAGCAAGAGAATGAAAACACTGTACAGCAATTTAATAGATTTTGAAAAAGAAAAGCACATTCACACAAAGGATAGCAAGAGAATGAAAACACTGCACAGCAATAAAGGAGATTAAAAATAAAAATAACAAAAAAACACACAAAGGATATAAAAAAAAAAAACGCTGCACAGCAATTATGCTAACAATTAATTATACACAATACAAATTAGGCTATCAATTAATTATGCACAATACAAATTAGGCTATCAATTAATTAGCCAAAACACCTGCATATTTACATAGGCATGACATGAAATCAGATTTTATGTTTGGATGGCAGCATCGTGGAGGCTTAAAAGGTAATTCACTCAGATAACTTTTATAATAGTCACGGTTTTCATTCAGTTGTTATGATCCCTTTTTGTAGCTAAAATGCCCTTATAAATTTGACTTGGATTTATTTATGTCACTGTTTAACTTTGCGCTTTCAAAATACATTGAACTGAATTGTAAATGGTATTAGGAATCACATCAAGGATATCAAACAATATTTAACATCATAATGTTCGACATTGCATTCTTTTTGTTACTTAGGATTGCAAATGTTAATACAACACTTTAATATGTAATCTTAAAAATACAGTAATCACTGACCTTTTTCACCTTCATAATGCTGCCATCCAAACTGAAAAATAAGAAATAACATTGAAACTAGAGCAAAATACTCATGTGTTTTTCATAATTAATTTTGTTAATTGCACAGACACCTGCATTTCTTACAGCTGATAAACACACCTGGATGGCTTAATCAGATTTTTTTATGGACATCCCATCGTGCTCGTCAAATGACGCAATAAAAAAGACAAATACGTTTTTTTTTAATAATTAGTCACTTTAATTGCGCATAATATGACGCGATAGTAATAAAAATGTGCAAGTCATGTGTTAGGTAATGATTGACGCACCATTTATTCAATTACTGAAAACGTTCACATCTGTGAAACTAGGCGTTATAAATGGGGCTCTTCAATCACTGCATTTCATTATGAATATTTGGTGTTACTTTGAGGATGGACATCCTCAATGTTGTCATTTTTGTTCTGTTATTAAGGAGACGCAGGGCAAGACGGGTGTTGATGGCTGCAATGCAACACGGAAGACGCCAGCGAGTGCCAAGGGGCCGTTTTCTACCCAAGGATTGGGCTCCATGCCCTCAATGACCGAGAGGTGATCCGTCGATTTCGACTGGATAGGGCCTCTATTGAGAGGCTCTATGTCAAGATAGCGGACTCTCTCGAGCCACTCACTAGAAGAACTAGGGCAATCCCTGGGATGGTAAAGCTGCTTGCGGTCCTCTATTTCTTGGCAACTGGGTCATTCCAGGCTGTGACAGGTCTAGGCGTTGGTATGAGTCAGACAACCTTCTCACGTCATCTGAAGGTTGTTCTGGATGCTTTGCACTGACACCTAGTCCATCATGTCCACTTCCCAAACACTCGGGAGGAGTGGCATGCTGTCAAGCTCCAGTTCTACCATCGAGCTGCATTGCCAAGGGTATTGGGGGCCATAGACTGCACACATGTCTTAGTGCAGCCTCCCAGTGGTCTAGAGGAGCCCTACCGGGATAGGAAATTCAATCACTAGCTGAATATCCAGGTCATCTGTGATGCCAGGTTGAGGGTGATGAGTGTTCGATCTGGACTCCCTGGCTGCAATCATGATTCCTTCATCCTCCGGAATTCGGCCGTATACCAACGCTTCCAGGAGGTCCAAATGCCAGAGGGAATCCTGATAGGTAAATATCTCTTAGATACTCTAACCTATGTATATGAAATATTTTATTCATTCTGATTGCTAATGTCAACGATCTATTTTGTTTGTGCAGGTGATTCTGGATATCCGTGTCTTCTGTGGCTGTTCACACCCGTCCAAAACCCCAATGGAGTGGAAGAGGTGCGCTAAAACCGTGCACACACTGGGACAAGATCTGTTATTGAGCGCACCTTTGGCATGCTGAAGAGCCGTTTCTGCTGCTTGGACATCTCTGGTGGTGTTCTTCAGTACTATAGAATCGGGTATGGTAAACTAAGCGCTATAGAGTCCTAAAGCTCTCCTCCTAAAATATCCCCTAGCGGACTATAAAAAACAGAAATGTGAATAACGAAGGGAGCGCTTAAAGCTTAATAGGAAGTAAATGACAAATGGCATAAAACTCTGATGATTAGAAATATTAATAAAATTAACTCAGTTGGAAATTTAATACATCCTAAAATAACATATAAATGATTTACAATAAAAAGTAGCATGGATCCATGGTACATACAGATAAAAAAGCAGAGTACAGTATAATAAAAACAAAGGATAAATAAATAACGTATCGCTAAAAAATGTTCAGATCTGAAACAAGGCAATTACGCGGCAATGTATGTAAACAGTTCAGCAAGTGCAAAAAATGTCTATAACACAAAATAATACCAAAATGTCCAAAAAAAGTTCCAAAACAAAGGTCCAAATGTGAATCCAAAAAACTGTGAGTCCAAAATAGAGTGTTTAAAAGTAAGATACTTATAAGTCTTAAAAAATATCCACAATACAAAATCGATTCCTCAAATTAAAAATAAATCCATATGTAAACAGGTGTCCCAAGTTGTGTGTTCAAAGCGATTCGGCAAACTGTGTGTTGCAATCAAATAGTGGCAATGTGCCTGAGATAAATAACGTGATAAAAAATAGTATATAGTATGTGTATCAAAACGAAAAATTATCCAGAGAAAAAATGTGATGAATATATCCAAGTGAAAAATGTGAAAATCAACTAAAACTAGTGTCAGTGGCTAGATGCCAGTGGGACCGATAAAAGATCTTGACCTGTAAAAGAAAACAAACAAACAATAGTGCAATAAGTTTTTACACTTATCTGATAATAGGAAATAAGCTTAACAGTATGTCTACGCGTTTCGGCCTATATCAAGGCCTTTCTCAAGACTATACTGTATATTGATAGACTGAAAGCTTATAAGGGGTCCCAAATGCTATGATTGGCTCTCAATTTGGCGCCAAAAAATCTGTGGGAAACCTCTTCCTGTTGTTCCTAGTGGATCATGGGTAATGATCCATGTTTTTGTAAAGTAATTCTTAACCCTAGTAATTCGTTCCTATTTCTATGATCTGTTATACTCATTGTTCCTAGTTGGTATTCTACCAAAAGATGATTATGTGATTTCTAATTGCTTGGGTATATCGTATTTAATTGCCGATCGGAATACCTGGTACTTCCGGTTTCGGCTTGTTTACTTCCGGTTTGGGTGTTTTATTATCACTTCCGGTATCGGAAATGACGTGTTTTGCGTCATTTCCGGTTTCGGCTTGTTTACTTCCGGTTTGAATATTTGCCACTTCCGGTATCGGGAATGACGTGTTTTGCGTCATTTCCGGTTTCGATTCCGGTATTTGTCTCTATTATTGACAGATAATGCAGAATAATGGGTTAGTTTCACAATCATCTTAATGATTATCGCGGAACTAAAAGTGTGACTGTCAAATAAAAAAATTACATTTTTTACAGTTTTAATTGACAGTCACATTTATATTTTTTATTTGACAGTCACACTTTTAGCTCTATTCTACAGACATTTTAGAATTTTTAAGAAGAATCTTTAAGAAGAATCTTAGAAATTTTTATCCTTGGCCTTTTAGACTAACTAACACCACTTATTAGCCTGGACACGCGACACATGAGTATCTCAAATACCATACTCACGACCAGTGGATGTTCTATTTACACATCACATATATAAATAAGATTGGATATCCCCAATTTTCAGCAAGCTTAAGGTTTCTCCACTATTTAGAATCCTAACCATATCCATAACATCACACATCGATAGGTTAAATCCTACTTATATTTGTAGAATAAAAAATCAATCCAGTGTCATCGATATCCTTTAGACGATTAGGATATGTTCCCGCTTCACATCAGATTGACCGCTTGTACATATATCATATATTTTTCTCTAAGACTTTTGACATAGATTTATTAGAGCATCCCATTTTAACTTAGAGATACCTGGTATATTAGCATAGATTTATACCAAATAGACATATATATTTTTAGATCCTTTTTGTAGATTTTTGTATATCCTTTTATACACAATATCCCCAGTGTTAACAAGAGCCGCTCCGCGATAATCATTAAGATGATTGTGAAACTAACCCATTATTCTGCATTATCTGTCAATAATAGAGACAAATACCGGAATCGAAACTGGAAATGACGCAAAACACGTCATTCCCGATACCGGAAGTGGCAAATATTCAAACCGGAAGTAAACAAGCCGAAACCGGAAATGACGCAAAACACGTCATTCCCGATACCGGAAGTGATACTAAAACACCCAAACCGGAAGTAAACAAGCTGAAACCGGAAGTACCAGGTATCCCGATCGGCAATTAAATACGATATACCCAAGCAATTAGAAATCACATAATCATCTTTTGGTAGAATACCAACTAGGAACAATGAGTATAACAGATCATAGAAATAGGAACGAATTACTAGGGTTAAGAATTACTTTACAAAAACATGGATCATTACCCATGATCCACTAGGAAAAACAGGAAGAGGTTTCCCACAGATTTTTTGGCGCCAAATTGAGAGCCAATCATAGCATTTGGGACCCCTTATAAGCTTCCAGTCTATCAATATACAGTATAGTCTTGAGAAAGGCCTTGATATAGGCTGAAACGCGTAGACATACTGTTAAGCTTATTTCCTATTATCAGATAAGTGTAAAAACTTATTGCACTATTGTTTGTTTGTTTTCTTTTACAGGTCAAGATCTTTTATCGGTCCCACTGGCATCTAGCCACTGACACTAGTTTAAGTTGATTTTCACATTTTTCACTTGGATATATTCATCACATTTTATCTCTGGATAATTTTTGGTTTTGATACACATACTATATACTATTTTTTATCACGTTATTTATCTCAGGCACATTGCCACTATTTGATTGCAACACACAGTTTGCCGAATCGCTTTGAACACACAACTTGGGACACCTGTTTACATATGGATTTATTTTTATTTTTAATTTGAGGAATCGATTTTGTATTGTGGATATTTTTTAAGACTTATAAGTATCTTACTTTTAAACACTCTATTTTGGACTCACAGTTTTTTGGATTCACATTTGCAGGCCCATTTATCAAGCTCCGTACTTGTGAGCTGCTGGTGCAATGTTAAATGTGGAGAGCGTATTGCTCTCCGCATTTAGCGAGGTCTTGCGGACCTGATCCGTAGTGACGGATCAGGTCCGCAAGCCCTTTGATAAATGGGCCCCTTGGACCTTTGTTTTGGAACTTTTTTTGGACATTTTGGTATTATTTTGTGTTATAGACATTTTTTGCACTTGCTGAACTGTTTACATACATTGCCGCGTAATTGCCTTGTTTCAGATCTGAACATTTTTTAGCGATACGTTATTTATTTATCCTTTGTTTTTATTATACTGTACTCTGCTTTTTTATCTGTATGTACCATGGATCCATGCTACTTTTTATTGTAAATCATTTATATGTTATTTTAGGATGTATTAAATTTCCAACTGAGTTAATTTTATTAATATTTCTAATCATCAGAGTTTTATGCCATTTATCATTTACTTCCTATTAAGCTTTAAGCGCTCCCTTCGTTATTCACATTGGTGTTCTTCAGTACGCCCCCTCCAAAGTCTCCTTAATTTTTATGGTTTGCTGTATGTTGCACAATATTGCCATAAAAATCACGGATATAGCTATGGAGAGCTTGGACAATGAGTATGGTCAATACATCGACCCATTCCTGGAGCACGATGCTCTGGGAGTCCAAGCTCGAGCAGTCTATATCCAGGGTTTTTTTGGGCAAGAAGCTTGATTGTGCAACATACAGTTTTTATTTGTGTTTTTCTTTACTTTACATTATTATTTTTAATCCAAAAGCTGCTATATTTTGGATTACTGTTGAGCAAATATTGTCATTTCAATGAATGATATTGTATAAGCCATTGATTGAAAATGGTTCATTTTGGCAAATGTTGCAATTGTTTAATGTAAAGTTGATGAGACACATGTTTAATAAAATCTCATTAAATAAAAAAAAATGAGATCTACACTTCACTCTGTTGTTATTTGTAAGGCTATAACAAGAAATATTTTTTAATATGTGTTTAGATTCTATCTTTCATTTTTAAAAATGACCACTTATTTCATTTCTTTAGGCATACTTGCATTTTAGAAAACCCAAGTTTATCATCATAAATGTCCAAGAATCAACAATTACATTCTTGCATTTCAAATTAATATAACAAGATAATGAAGAACATCGGAGAATAGGAGTAAATTACAAAGTTGCTTAAAATGTCATGCTCTATCTGCATAAAAAAAAATTG
This sequence comes from Bombina bombina, assembly GCF_027579735.1. Lineage (NCBI taxonomy): Eukaryota > Metazoa > Chordata > Amphibia > Anura > Bombinatoridae > Bombina > Bombina bombina. Next base: position 26,892,027 of record NC_069504.1, read on the forward strand.
GGTTCATTGTCCCTTTAACGTGCATGATCTTAATGTTATCTATATGAATTTGAACAAATTAATTCAAAAGATAATTTTTTTTATTTCACTGTCACATTAAAATAATATAACATTGAAGATAAAAAATATTGTTAACATTTATGGACCTAGCAGCAATGCACTACATGTTTATAAATGTATACATGTGTTTCTAGCACTGTCTGTCTGTCTTTATCTATATCACAGTCTCTCTCTCTCCCTCTCTCTCTCAATTTCTCTCAATCTCCCTCTCTCTCTCTCTCTCTCGCTCTCTCTCTCTCGCTCTCTCTCTCAAAATATATATCTCTCTATCTCTCTCTCAATTTCTCTCAATCTCTCTCACAATCTCTCTCTCACAATTGCTCTCTCTCTCAATCTCTCTCTCACACAATCTCTCTCTCTCTCTCTCTCTCTCTCTCTCTCACACACAATCTCTCTCTCTCTTAATCTCTCTCTCTCACAATCTCTCTCTCTCTCACACAATAGCTTTCTCTCTCTCACACAATCTCTCTCTCACAAGTGCTCTCTCTCAATCTCTCTCTCTCCCTCTCTCTCTTTCTCACAATCTATATCTCTCACTCTCTATAAATATATTTATTGTAATGTAATAAATAATAAAGAGACACTGAACTTAACGATTTTCTATGTGTTATTCATATAGAGTATACAATTTTAATAACCTTTCTAATTACTCCTATTAGAAAAAGTGATTCATTTTCTTGGTATATTTTTTTTAAAAATAAATTTTGTAACTTTAGATGCCGGCCCATTTTGTTGAACTACCTTGGTTGTTCTAGCTGATTGGTGTATACATTCATCCACCAATAAATAAGTGCTGTCCAAGGTTATGGACTTTCTTTTTAAAATAAAGATATCAAGACAATTATGAAAAATTTATAAAAATGTGAATATTACATGTTAACAATGAATATTTAAATTATAATTATTGATTCTAGTAAACTTTATTCTAATTGAGTTTTTTTATCCAAAAGCTCAATATTATATTTTAAAATGAAATGTTATTATGTTTATTAAATTTAACATTTAATAATAAGAGAAGACAATATGTTACACCTGCATTGAATTTGAACATCAGTCATTTGTAACGTGGGAATAAAGTAATAACAAACACATTTTTTAATCATTTTTAAAAATAATTTTATAAAAAAAAAGATTAATAATTTGTTATTATGTTTATTAAATTTACATTTAATAATAAGAGTAGACAATATGTTACACCTGCATTGAATTTGAACATCAGTCATTTGTAACGTGGGAATCAAGTAATAACAAACACATTTTTAAATCATTTTTAAAAATAATTTTTTTAAAAAAAAAGATTAATAATTTAAAAATATTTTATTCATATTTTTAAATTAAAAATCATAAAAACATCAACACATTTAATAATTTAAAAATATTTTATTCGCATTTTTAAATTAAAAATCATAAAAGCATCAAGACATTTTTTAATAATTTAAAAATATTAATTATATATTTTTAAATTAAAAATCATAAAAACATCAAGACATTTATTAATAATAATTAAATCTTTTTTATTTAAAAAAAAAAGATTAATAATTTAAAAATATTTTATTCATATTTTTAAATTAAAAATCATAAAACAATCAACACATTTAATAATTTAAAAATATTTTATTCATATTTTTAAATTAAAAATCATTAAAACATCAACACATTTAATAATTTAAAAATATTTTATTAATATTTTTAAATTAAAAATCATAAAAACATCAACACATTTAATAATTTAAAAATATTTTATTAATATTTTTAAATTAAAAATCATAAAAACATCAAGACATTTTTTTTAATAATTTAAAAATATTCATTACATATTTTTAAATTAAAACTCATAAAAATATCAAGACATTTTTTTAATAATTTAAAAATATTTTATTCATATTTTTAAATTAAAAATCATAAAAACATCAACACATTTAATAATTTAAAAATATGTTATTAATATTTTTAAATTAAAAATCATAAAAACATCAAGACATTTTTTTTAATAATTTAAAAATATTCATTACATATTTTTAAATTAAAACTCATAAAAACATCAAGACATTTTTTTAATAATTTAAAAATATTTTATTCATATTTTTAAATTAAAAATCATAAAAACATCAACACATACATATATACATAATAAAAATAATATTAAAAACCCTAATAAAATTAGCAAATTAAAACACCCTAATCTTTTTTTCTTTTGGGTGAGGGAGAGAGGGGGAGTGATCTCTCCCTTGTTCCCCTTCTCCTCAAGTTTAAAATCAAGTGACGATTTAAAACCCTGTTGTCTTCATCTGCCATCTCCTGATGCTGGCGTTCTAACTGCTCTTCAGCTGCCCTGGCCCTATCGAATGCTAATCTTTCCCTATCAAAGTTTAATCTATCACTATCCCTCTGCATTTCAAAATTTAATCTATCCCTCTCTAACTCTAATCTGGCACTATCCCTATGTCATTCATAAACAAATTTTTCCCTCTCTAAATCTATTCTAGCTGACTCTACTCTCAACCTTTCCCTCTCTATATCTAATCTGTCCCTATCTACTGTAATGCCCCTCTCTAATATCTGCCCCTGTTGCTCAACAGATAACCTTAATGCCCCATGCAACTCACAGTGTTCTTCCCGGTACTGCCTGGCCAGATCTAACATTTCCCCGACTGCCTCATCATCAGTAATGGGAGGCAGTCGGTGGCCAGGATCAACACGGCCATGAGCTGATGGGGCATTACCAACAGGGGCAGGAGGGGCACCAGGGTCCAAAGCAGCTGTGTCTTCTGGGTCAGGAGGGGCAGAACGGATGAGAGATTCTATATCTGATGTTCAATAAGAAGGTGGGAGTGGACCGAGCGCTACAGAGGGGGCCTTAAGCTTACTAACTATATAGCCTCCTAATAGGCTAACTGTATAGAGATTACAGAAAGGGAGATAGTAAGCGCTAAAAAAGCTTAAAAGGTTAGGTAAAATATACACAATTTATTACATATACATAAATATAATAAGAAACAAGTGATATTAGAATTACAATCAGACGCATGGATCCATGTCTAACTTAACTAAAAATTATCTAAAAATATACAATGTAGTCAAGATTGACTAAAAACAAAAGTATACAATGTCGCTAAACAAGCCAGTGCTAAGGTATGTTGCCTAGTGTGAGTAGGCTAAAGATGACGTATAAATTAAATTATACAAACAACCTTCGTGATAATCTAGGGTACAATGTACTAGAATTATAATCGGTAGATAAGTGCACATAAATAACTGTCAACAAAAATGTTCATATGCCCAGCTGGTAAAATACATGTGAATCCAAGGGTGTATCCTCCCAAGTGACGTGCAAAAATGTAACGTTAAGTTGATAATATAGAATGGAAACGATGACAAAGTAATAAAAAGTTGTGTGGTTCAAACTTTAAATTGAAAATCCGTGAGGTGCTTATAAACAAAATGCAAAATCAAGAATGTGAAAAAATCCACGTGGAAAACTTAAATTTAAGCAGTCACAAAAAAGCAAAAAGTCAGTACAACGGTGAAAAACTTGAAAAACACTGAAAAATGTAGACTGGAAATCTAGTATAAGCAAATCCTTAGAATCTGATGTTAAAAATCCACAGTAAAATCCATAATAAACAATAACATCGATAAAATACCTAAAAAGGGAACAAAAGAGAAACAAATAGTGCAACACTGTATATAATAAACAATATAGGTAATTAAAACCAAGCTCACCAGTATGCCAACGTGTTTCGGCCTAGACTAGGCCTTTCTCAAGACTATACTGTATCAGAAAATCTGGGAGCTTTAAATAGGGTTAGTGTTGAAATTATTGGTGCTGTTTTGGCGCCATTTTTAGAAGCACCTCCCTTTCCTGTTTCACCCATTGCACCTATAGAAAAAAAATAAAAATACCACTCCAAAACAGGGAATGAGAGTTATGGAAGACGAAGACCGTACTTCCGTTCCCCTGTTAGGCCAAATAACAGCTACTATTCTCACACAAGAGATTCTCCATACAACAGAAGTTATGTGTGATATACCTTTAAGGTATCTCCCTGCATGCACTTCACTCCTTTAAAAGGGAGCCTCCTACCTTCATACCTTGCCTGATTATTGAGAAGACAAGCAACCTTGAGGCTGTACCTTTTGCTAAACTTCAGGTCGCATATCTATCTAATTGTTACTTCTAAGGAAATCCCTTTTCTATCTCCAGATTGGCATAACGTGGAACCTACCAGCCATCCTCAGTGATTAATTTCAGCATCTGGTTACCTGAGCTCAACCGCTCTATGTTGAATCCTAAACAGCTCTCCCTCTGCAGCTCCTGTCAGTTTTTACACTGATCGCGGTACCGCTGCAGCTATCCGACTCTGGATCATCAAACCGGAAGTGAGTCACACATTCACCGCAAGCCTCTCAGTCCAACAGCAGACATCCTCTCTCTCTCCGCACAGGTAATCGTTCCTGAAATTCAACTTCTGTTTGTTGCTGATATGATATTGGCCCACATCTAGCTAATACTGCTCAAAGTTGACTTGATTAATCTGATACTTCTGCATGCACGTTATATGAATAGTTGCAACTACAGCTGATCATTTGTTAGCGGTCAAACCTGAGACTGATTCAAACTAACTGTGTGATTGACTCTGTACATATTTTATGGGTGAATGTGTGTGAAGCAAACTAAGTTACTATATCATATGCTATTGATTCTTACAAGCTTTGATGAAAATACTCCTACACTGATCTTTGCTCAAATTGACTACTGATTCAGGGTAATCAGTGTTAGATTATAACCAATTCTACTGGCTATTAATTGCTCACTGTTACCTTTTCTGTTCAAACAAAGTCTGTGTTTGCAGAAATTGCTACACAAAAGAGCTACATTTATACCATTTCTGGGATCTGAGTAGTGGACTCATTACATAATAATCAGGCCTAAAAAACAGATCCAGTTACAATATTTAAACATGGATCCCACAGAAGTAAAAAATGAATTCACTAACGTGTACCAGAAACTGGATTATTTAGCCCATGCCATACAAGAAGTCCAGGCAGAGAATACAGCCATAAAAGCAATGTTAAAAGACTGTTTAACCCCTAAACAAGTGGATATACCAGAACCACAAGTACATACACCAACACCTTTTTCTGGGAAACGGTCTGAGTTTCGTGATTTCAAAAACGCTTGCAACTTGTTATTTTCTTTGAAACCACGCACCTACCATTCAGACAGGATTAAAGTTTGCACCACAATTTCATACTTGCTAGGAGAACCACGCACCTGGGCTAACAGATTTTTTGAGCAAAATAACCCCATCTTAGATTCGTTAAATGATTTTTTTTCAGCAATGACAAGTCTTTATGAGGACTCAAACAGCCAAATACAAGCTGAGACAAAACTACGTTCACTCAAACAAGGGAAAAGGACTGTAGAGGAATACACAACAGATTTCCAGATGTGGGCCTCTGACTCATTATGGAATGAGGTAAGCTTACGTAACCAGTTTTGCTTAGGTTTGTCTGAATCTTTAAAAGATGAACTCTCTCGACTGGAACTCCCTGAAACACTCCCTGGCTTAATCAAGCTAAGCACCACATTGGATAGACCTCTGAGGGAAAGAAAAGCTGAAAAAAGCATGTATGACCCCTCAATCAGGCGCACCTATCCCTCATCGTTCACCCAAGAAAGAAACTTGACTACCAGCACCCCAATGGAGATTGGGGCAATCAAAGGTCCTCTGACTCAAGAGGAGAAAACAAGGAGAAGATTAGGAAATTTATGTCTTTACTGCGCTCACAAGGAGCACACGGTTTCAACTTGTCCCCTCCTATCAAAGCAAAAGAAGGGTAAGACAAAGAATTTAATATCATTATTTAATTTATCTACTGCTACCCAGCTCACTGTCTCTCTCTCCCTACAGTGGGACCGTCTCCACATCCAGAGTGACGCATTAATAGATTCCGGGGCTTCAGGAATATATATTGATGTTACATTTGTTAAGAAAAATAAAATTCCCACAGTGTGTAAACAGCAACCAGTTTTTGTGAAGTTAATAGATGGTACTTTGATTCAGAAAGGCCCAATCACACACCACACTATACCCTTGCTCACAACAACTAAAGATGGTCACACAGAATACCTTACTTATGATATTATTCCTATTGATAGACACACTATATTTTGGTATACATGTGGTTAAAGACACATAATCCAAGCATTGATTGGTTAAAAGATGAGATAAGTTTAACATCTGTATATTGCACAAATACGTGTTATCCGCACTGTTCTATATCTTCTATTGAGAATGGTGTACCAGCGGCATATTCTGATTTGGTAGATGTATTCGATTTGAAAGAGGCTGAATCATTGCCGCCATACCGTGAATTCGACTGCTTTATTGAGTTAATACCAGGATCTCAAATACCCTATGGCAAGATATATCCTCTGTCCCAGGATGAGCTCACTCATTTACGTACATACCTAGACGACAATCTTAAAAAGGGTTTTATTTCACACTCAACATCACCCGCCGCAGCTGGTATTTTTTTTGTTAAAAATAAGGATCTAAGTCTAAGACCCATAATAGATTACAGAGCCTTAAACGCGATTACAGTTAAAAACCGTTACCCATTGCCTTTAATACCAGAATTATTGGAAAGACTCACCAACGCCACCATATATACTAAACTAGATCTAAAGGGGGCGTATAATTTAATTCGGATCAAGAAAGGAGATGAATGGAAAACAGCTTTTCGTACGTGTTACGGGTTATTCCAGTACAATGTTATGCCTTTTGGGTTAAGTAACGCACCAGCAACTTTCCAACACTTCATTAATCAGATATTCCGAGATTTAATTGACATATGTGTTGTAATTTATTTAGATGATATTCTTATCTATTCCACGAATATACAAGATCATGAGAAACATGTACGGTGGGTTCTCACCCGCCTACAACAACATAGATTATTTGCCAAACTGGAAAAATGTAATTTCCATGTTAAACAAATTAAATTCCTCGGTTATATTTTATCCCCTTAAAAGATCCAAATGGACCCTGAAAAGATAAACACAATCCAGGAATGGACCATACCACGTACTGTTCAAGCGCTACAGAGGTTTTTGGGCTTCTCGAACTTCTATAGAAAGTTCATCAAAGACTTCTCTACTATTGTAAGACCACTAACGCAACTTACAAGGAAATCCCATAGATATCATTGGAATGAAGAAGCTCAAAAGGCTTTCAACAACCTAAAACACTGTTTTTCCACTGCATCTGTACTGACATTACCAGACTATCAATCTCAATTCATATTAGAGGTTGATGCCTCCAACACCGGCATAGGAGCAGTTCTATCACAAAAAAAGTAAAGAAAACCAAGCAACACACCCTGTAGCATTTTACTCCAGAACTTTGCTTCCAGCCGAATCCAATTATAGCATCGGTGATAAGGAACTTTTAGCAATCAAAAGTTCATTAGAGCATTGGAGGCATTTATTAGAAGGGTCAAAAGAACCTTTTCTCATTTTTACTGACCACAAAAACCTCGAATATTTAAAGAAAAGTAAGACTCTCTCAGCACGCCAAGTCAGGTGGTCTCTCTTTTTGGATCGCTTTAATTTTTTGATTACGTACAGACCAGGACACTCTAACGTTAAAGCTGATGCTCTCTCTAGAATGTTCGATTCTGCAAACATTTCTGAGAACCTCAATCCCATCATTCCAGAAGAGAAATTTATAAGCTCACTTTCTAACCTAGAAAAAGACATACTTCTTGAAACACAAAAAGAAATTGATTGCCCCACAACTTGTGATAGAGATTCCACATAAGGTTTAATATACCATAACAATAGTATATATGTACCTAAGGCTCTTAGGCCTAGATTTGGAGTTCGGCGGTAGATGGGTTGCTAACGCCACGCGTGTTTTATGTCTAACGCACGGCATTGTTTGACTCTGGTATTTAGAGTTCAAAACAGACCATCTAACGATGCTCCTAACGCGTGTATGTCACACGCGTAATACTGCCCGCGTAAGACAGTCTCCCATAGAGATCAATGGGAAAGCAAAAAAATAGCTTTTTTCACCTAACACTCGATCTCGCGAGAATACGCACAGCTCGGTCATATGACGCATACCACATCATGCACAACAATAACACGCCGCAAATGTCACAACAACAATCAATCAACAAAGCACACAAGCATTACACATTCACAAACAGGGGGATTTTTAATAAAATTTAATACGGGGAATACGCATATACTTTAAGATGCGGAAAATCGCAAAATAACAACAAGGAATAAAAAATATATACATACACTAGAAAAATAATCGCATTCAATATAACTATATATTAGGACAAACATACATATACAACACTTCACTAAGAACACACCATCGCAAATTCACATTTAAAAAGAATACTATTGGACATGGATGTTAGAGAAAACGACCACTATGACATCATCGCATTCTACACATTCCACAAATACTAACTCCAAATGAGCATGCGCAAATTCACACACCTAATACACATTGCACTAATATTAATTGCTAATAAAGCACACCTGAACACTAATTACAACGGAAATTGGTACATCATTAAACATTTACACAGGGTATATAAGCACCACACAAGCAGGGCTTCTTTGACTGTGTTGCTGTTGGGTCTTTGGAGATTGGAGGTTTAATATTAGAGAGTTGGTGAATTATTGTGAGTGAGTTAGTGTTAGCGTGAGAGAGTCAGTTGTTAGTGTTATCGTGAGTGAGTTAGTGGGAGTTAGTGGGAGTGGGAGAGAGTCTGTTAGTGGGAGCGTGAGTTAGTGGGAGTTGTTAGTGAGAGTTGTTAGTGGGAGCGTAAGTTACTGGTAGTTAGTGAGAGTTAGTGGGAGTGTTTGTTAGTGAGAATTAATAGTAGTGTGTTAGTGAGAATTAGTAGTAGTGTGAGTTAGCGAGCGAGTGATTTTTCTGTACACTTAACACATTTACACGCAAACACATTCAATACATACATACACTTATCAATAACACTACATACACTCCATACCCCCTACCCCTCATACTACACTCCATACCCCATTCCCTGTAGTCCCATTCCCTTTCATCCCATTTACTCTTATCCAATACCCCATACCCATCCCCTAGTTACATTTAGTTTACATATCCTCCTTTTAGTCTTCTTCTTTTGGTTTATTTAAATACTCCTTACCCTCTTAGTTTTTTTACATCCCTCTCACACTTTCAGCACTTTTTTTGTCTTTTTAGTTCTTTATTTTGACCCCCTTTCATTTCATCACACTCACTTTTTGTTTGATTATTTGGGGTTTAGTTTAGGGAACAGATGGAGGCCAGGCAGGGGAGAGGTAGAGGGGGGAGGAGAGGGAGGGGGAGAGAAACAGAGCAGGAAGGGGGGCAGGAAGCGGGGGTGGAAGCGGTGGGTGGACCCAGCCACTTGGTTCAAGATGAACAAGTGGCTGGGCCCAGTGGCGGACAGAGTAGGGCTTCACAGTCCGGGAAACAGAGGGCATCGTCACAGGGGAAGGCCAAGGCGACTAGGGAGGCGAGGTTTTCGATGGAGGAGAAGGAGGCCCTCATAGAGGCCTATATGGCCAGGTATAGGAGGCTGCAGCACCAGAAGACTACCCCGACTGACAAGAGGAGGCTCTGGAATGAGATAAGAAATGCAGTCAATGCAGTGGGTGGCCGGAACAGAGATCTTGATTCGATAAAACATCGCTACCGGGACTGTAAGATGGATCTCAAGAAAAAGTTAAGTCTGGAGGCCCGACATGCCGCAGGAACCGGTGGCGGACCTGCCCTGGAAATAGAGTACTGCCGATGGGAGGAAATGTTGCGGCCCAGCATCTCCGAGGTGGAAATAGTCGGTATCGGAGGAATTGATACCGGGAACCTGCCACTCTCATCTGACGGTAAGCTCATTGAACAATAATTTCACATACGAATGTATTTCAAGGGACACTATACGCAAACATTTACTTTCATGATTGAGGTAGCGAATACAATTTGACAAAACATTCAAATGTATTTATATTACCTAATTTGAATCATTCTTGAGATATATTTTAATGAAGAAATAGCCATGCACACGGTGAAACAATCACAGGAGGCAGCTATATTCAGCTAACAATCAGCATCTTATAAGCATATTTAGATATGCTTTTCAGCAAAGAATATCCAGAGAATTAAGCTAATTAGATAAGAAAAGTACATTTGAAAGTTGATAATAAATGTATGCTTCTAAATCATGAAAGATAAAACATTGGGTTTCATGTCCCTTTAAGGATCAGATTAATGCTATAACGTTGTTTACACGCATTCAATTACTTTGCGGTTACATCAGTATCTAGGCTATAGGTTAGGTGTGCATTTAAACAGACTGAAAACAAACGCGAAAAAAATCAGATTGACCAGATATATCACAAACACGGTTTTGAAAAAGCGGAAATGGTATTGATTGTTTGTTAGATTTCAAAGTGGATTAATGAATCTGCATTTGTAATTGTATCGTAAGCTAAGTCATTTAAAGCTTGATTTGCAAATATGCTAATATATACATTTTTTTATTTTTTATTTTTTTTTAATATACAGAGTCTGGGGAGGAGGCAGCACAAGAAACACAGCCTCATCTATCTCCCCGGGATGAGAGTGGTGGGGAGGAATTTCCACTTCGGAGGGAAGAGGCCCCCCGTGACGAAGAGCGCATGGAAGCTGATGAAGAGGCCCCGGAAGCAGAGGAGGAGCACGCGGAACCAGAGGACCCTCAAGGACCCGCACACCACCGTGCACGGGCACCCCGCCGTGCACGCGTACCCCGCCAAGCACAACAAGAGGAAATAGCGGAGGTGCGGGTTCTACTGGACTACATAGACCAGATGCGTAACTCCCGGATACAAAATATCGAAGGCCGCACTCGAATACTTGATGGACAAAATCAAATAATTGAAGGACAAAACCAAATAATAAACATACTCAATAGAATCGAACAAGGCCAAAACAGAATCTTTCATCTGCACCAAGAGATGTTCAATTTTTTCCGGGAGGCGCATGCTGGTCTACCTCCTGGTCCGCCTCTTGCTGCTGGGCCTCCTGCTGCTGGGCCTCTTGCTGCTGGGCCTCTTGCTGCTGGGCCTCCTGCTGCTGGGCCTCCTCCTGCCGGCCCAACTCCTCCTGCAGGGCCATCTACTCCTGCCGGGCCATCTACTCCTGCCGGGCCATCTACTCCTGCCGGGCCATCTACTCCTGCCGGGCCATCTACTCCTCTTCAGCCATCTCATCCTCTTCAGCCATCTCCTCCTCTTCAGCCAGCTTCTCCTCTTCAGCCAGCTTCTCCTCCTCAGCCATCTTCTCCTCCTCAGCCATCTTCTCCTCCTCACCTTGGTCGTCCCAGTACTCTTCCTTCCACTCTTCCCACAACCTCTCCAAGGAGAACTCTTCGGAGTCGGCAGTTGCCCCTCCCAGAGCCTCAGCCCCGTGCGAAGAGGGGAAGGAAGAGGAAGTAAGTATTTATTTTCATCTTTAATGTTTTTTTTATTTAATGTGTAATGGATAGGTATGTGATGATGTGGTTTTCATACACTTGTGGACCACACTCTGTATATAATCTACTTCTATGGGACCGGGTCCATGTAGGAAGATTGTTTGCAGAGTGTGGGTTATAAGTGTGTGAAAACCACATCATCACATACCTATCCTTGTTCATGATATTGATTGGTTTCTGTGATGTGATGTCCAAACTGTTTCCCGAATCGCAAACAAAATTACCATTACAATTATCCATGATGGCATATTACTGTTTGAATGCCAATAACACAGCTTAAAGGGACAGTCAGAAAATTATTGATTACAAAGAAAACACTGTATTACGCATTATCAAGTTGGAAACAACAAAACATGGAGAAATACGTGTGACTTATGTGCTTAACCTTGTATCTATGCCTAGGAAAAATGACCACTTATTTGTTGTTCTGACATAACAACCTTTTAGATATCAATGATCAATACATGGTAAATAATAGGCTGTATGAGCACAAGGTTTTACATATACAAATGCTATCCAAATGCCCTCTAGTGGTCAAATTGTATAATGATTACATGCACTCTTCAAGCTCCAAGAAATGAGCACACGAACCTCATAGGTTTAGCTAGCAAATTTAAATAAACAAAGACAAATGATTAATTGGTGATAAACCTTTGATATCATTTGTTACAGAGAGGCAGTAGGATCTGTAATATATTTTGGGTAGGCAGAGACAAGCAAGTAACTACTCTTGGTAATTGTAGCAGAGAGGCAGTAGGATCTGTAATATCTTTTTGGTAGGCAGAGACAAGCAAGTAACTACTCTTGGTAATTGTAGCAGAGAGGTAGTAGGATCTGTAATATCTTTTGGGTAAGCAGAGACAAGCAAATAACTACTCTTGGTAATTGTAATAATAATAACCCCTTTCCACCAAGAACTAGACGACACATAGCTTGGGAGTCAACAACAACTATTTCTTCAACAGAACAAAAAAACAAACACTTTTTAAAAAGCAGTCTCCCCTACAAGGGGTTTCCCAACTGAAACAGCAGGGAGTTTAAACAGTAACATACAGTTTAACATACATTTTAACCATTAGCCTAAATAACAATTCCTGCATAGTTCATAAGTGGCGAGTTTTGCCACAATGCTCCCCCAGAACCAAGCCGGCATACCCAGTCTGATCCCAACGGATTGGCTTGGGGAGGTCCGGAGGAGTGTTCACAGATCAAGGTTCAAGTTCAGTTTGTCTGGACAACCCGTCGGCATTGCCGTTTTGCTTCCCAGGTTGGTAATGGATTGTTAAGTCAAACGGCTGCAGCGCCAAACTCCAGCGCAACAGCCGGGCATTGTCTCCGGATACCCTGTTCAGCCACACCAACGGGTTGTGATCTGTGAGCAGGGAAAATTGTTGTCCATATAGATATGGCTGAAGTTTCTTGAGGGCCCACACCACGGCCAGGCATTCCTTTTCGATGGTGGCGTAGCTAACTTCTCGGGGTAACAGTTTCCTGCTTAGGTAGGCCACAGGATGCTCGCTGCCATCAGCCCCAACTTGGCTCAGCACGGCTCCCAATCCAAACATAGAAGCGTCTGTATGGACGAGAAAGCGTTTAGTTGGATCCGGGGCAGCAAGGATAGGGGCATTTATGAGAGCATTTTTCAGTTCTTGGAAAGCTTGTTCACACTCTGGGCTCCAGGTAACAATCTTAGGAAGGTTTTTACGGGTGAGGTCGGTGAGGGGTTTGGCTAGGGTACTATAATTAGGTACAAACTTCCTATAATAGCCTGCGGTACCTAGAAAGGCTAGCACTTGAGTTTTGGTACGGGGAGTGGGCCACTTGGCTATGGCCTCTACCTTGGCCGGTTCGGGCTTCTGCTGCCCGCTACCTACTCGGTGCCCTAGGTACTGGACCTCCGCCATCCCTATATGACATTTGCTAGGCTTAAGGGTTAATCCTGCCTCCCTAATGCGATCTAGGATCGCCCCTATATGGTTCAAATGCTCGTCCCAGGAGCTGCTAAATATAGCTATGTCGTCTAAATAGGCGCATGCGTACTCGTGGGACCCATCCAGTAGCCGATCTACCATTCGCTGGAAAGTAGCCGGAGCGTTCTTCATCCCGAATGGCATGACCTTGAATTGGTACAGGCCAAACGGGGTGACGAACGCTGATTTGGGGATGGCATCCTCGGCTAGTGGGATCTGCCAGTACCCCTTACACAGATCTATGGTGGTGAGGTACTGGCCTCGAGCCATTTTATCTAGGAGCTCATCTATCCGGGGCATAGGGTAGGCGTCAGAGACGGTTTTATCATTAAGTTTCCGGTAGTCTACGCAGAAGCGGGTCGTGCCGTCCCGCTTCGGCACTAGAACTACCGGTGAGGCCCAGGGGCTGTCCGAGTGCTCAATTACTCCTAACTGTAGCATCTCGTCAATCTCCTTCCGCATATGTTCTCTCACCGATTCTGGTATGCGGTAAGGAGGTTGACGCATGGGGAGGTGACCTGGGGTTTCAACCCTATGGGTGGCCAGTCGAGTATATCCAGGCACGTTGGAGAACGTGTCTCTCTTTTCCTGTAGTAGCTCTGCTATTTGAGCTCGTTCCCGAGGACTTAACCGCTCCCCCAATTGTACCTCTCCCAGACCTTCATTCCGGTTCTTCATTCCTAGGAGGTCGGGAAGAGGTAAACTGTCTGCGTCGTCCGCGGCAGGGGCGCAAATAGCATTCACCTCCTCTGCGCGTTCATGGTACGGCTTCAACATATTTACATGGAGCATGCGTCTACCGCCTGCTCCAGTACATGGGCCGATCACATAGGTGGTGTCACAGATTTGTTCCACTACCTTGTATGGGCCCTGCCAGGAGGCCTGCAGTTTATCATTTTTGACCGGTTTTAAGATTAGCACCTTCTGCCCAGTCTGAAAACTGCGGTCCCTGGCGCCCCTATCATACCAACGGCGCTGACGGGTTTGAGCCGCCTGAAGGTTGGAGCGGACGGTCCGAGTCAGGGCCTCCAGGCGCTCCCTAAACTCCAGCATGTATGGTACGATAGGAGTACCATCACTAGTGACTTCCCCCTCCCAATGCTCTCGGATTAAGTCTAGGGGACCCCGTACCCTCCTTCCGAATAATAATTCAAAGGGAGAGAACCCAGTGGACTCCTGAGGTACCTCCCGGTAGGCGAAAAGCAAATGGGGTAGAAACCGCTCCCAGTTCTTCTGGGTATCCATGAACGTGCGGAGCATCTGTTTTAGTGTTCCATTAAACCGTTCACAGAGCCCATTAGACTGGGGGTGATAAGCGGAATTTACAATGGGTTTCACCCCACATGCTCTCCACAACTGGTGGGTAATCTCAGCCGTAAACTGGGTGCCCCGGTCCGAAATAATCTCCCGGGGAAATCCCATGCGGGAGAAGACTCTGATGAGGGCATCCGCCACGGTCTCGGCATTAATATTAGCCAGAGCCACTGCCTCGGGATATCGGGTGGCATAATCCACGACCGTGAGTATATACCTCTTCCCCGAGGGGCTAGGCTTGGCTAGGGGGCCAATGAGGTCCACCGCCACTCGACTAAAAGGCTCCTCTATTATGGGGAGGGAGTTTAGTTTCGCCTTATATCGGTCTCCTCTTTTCCCTACTCGTTGGCAGGTGTCACACGTCTGGCAATACTGCCTAATATCTTTGGTGATCCCTGGCCAAAAGAAATTCTGAGTTAGGCGGTGCTTCGTCCGACTAACTCCTAGGTGGCCTGACAGCGGAATATCGTGGGCAACCCGTAGCAGTTCTCGTCTATACCTCTGAGGTACTATTAACTGCCGAACGGACAGGGGAATAGATCCAGCCACTATCTTCTCTGCATACCTGTACAGTAACCCCTTATCCCAACCATACCTCTCTCCTTCCAACCCCGCCTGATTCTGGTCTACCTTATCCCTATATACTTGCAACGAGGGGTCAGTGGCCACTTCGCTACCAAACTCTAGTGGAGGGGCCCAAGAGACATTAGGGGGGTGATTGCTTACCTGAGCCTCAGAGTGATCAGCCAGTGCGTTGGTGCGGGCTTGTTGTCGGGTAACCACGGGCAGTGCTGCTTGTGGGGAGGTTCGGGGTGCAAACGCTAAAGTCAGCTCCCCTAAGTCGTTGCCCAAAATAACTTCTGAAGGCAAATTTTGCATAAGGCCCACTTCTACGTTCCCCGACCCTGCTCCCCAATCCAAGTGTACTTTGGCCGTGGGAATCTTGTAAATGGCTCCCCCGGCCACCCGGACAGCTACACAGTCTCCGGTGAGTTGATTGGTAGAAACTAAATGTTGCCGGAGCAAGGTTATGGTGGCCCCAGAGTCACGCAGCCCTTGGACACGTCGGCCCTCTATATAGACCACCTGGCGGTGGCTTTGTAGGTTGTCCGAAGCGGCCTGTACTGGGTTTACCTCGTGTAAGATGCCCAAGGGTTCCTCGTTGAAGACTGCAGGTTGGGTCTGTAGTCGGGGCTCGTTCTGGTAGCAGTGTACAGCTGCCCGGTTGTTTGACAAGTTGTTCTGGTTGTTCCGGGTGGATCGGTTCTTGTTCCTGGGACAGTCTCTCTGAATGTGCCCTTGTTGGTTACAAAGATGGCAACGGATAGTTGATCGAGTCTGGTATCGGGGAGGGGGGGGTAGATTCCCCCTCCAGGATGGGGTAGCAGAGGTGTGGGAGCTGCAGTGGGGGTTGGGGTGACCCCAATACTGGAGCATTGCTGTGTTCGTTGAGCTCTCCGAGCGTCTTGGTATTCGTCGGCCAAGGTCGCTGCGGTATGTACCGTGCACGGTTTTCGATCTCTCAGCCAGTTTTGCAATTCAGTGGACACCCCTTGGAAGAATTGCTCCATCAACAGGAGTTGTAAAAGGTCTTCCAACTGGGTGACTTGGGCTGCCTGCAACCAGCCTTTAGCGGCCCTGGTTAGCCGATGCGCCCACTCAGTGTGGGTATCTTTCTCCAGCTTCTTCAGGTCTCGGAATCGCTGTCTGTATGCCTCCGGGGTAATAGCATACCTAGTCAGGATGGCCTGTTTTACCTTCTGGTAGTCCCTGCTGTCCTCATCTGGTATGGTGCGGTAGGCTTCAGCAGCCCGCCCGGATAACTTGCCAGCCAGTAGGGGAACTTGGTCAGCGGTACTAATATTATGCAGTTGGCATAATCGCTCAAAGTCCTGTAGGTACCCATCAATATCCTCTGTGTCGGTATGATCCTTGAATGCGTGGTAGGGAATCTTAGCTTTCCCTGTACCAGCACTGGAGTGTACTGGTAGCCCCTCTCCGGGTCTCGGGGTGGTTTGTCGGGTCACCATCAAGTACTCATGTACGTCTGCTGATGTCCGTGTCAGGAGCTCCTCCGAATGGGGTAGCGGAAAAAAAAGCCAACCGGGTCCGCATCTCTTTTTGGAATTCAGTTTCGTTGTTCGCCATGGGTACGCCCGTACCTGCTACCCGGTCTCCCTCCATGAGCTCTGCAATCAGCCTTGCTTTGGTTTTATTGCTGCCAATAATTCCTCTCACCTCCAGTAATTCCTTCAATGCAGTTCTCTTTAGTCTGGTACAATCTGTCCCCATTCACCGTCTGTTCATATACATCACATGTCCTACGACTTGCTGTGCGGTTTGAATCCCGTAGCTTGCCACCAATTGTAACAGAGAGGCAGTAGGATCTGTAATATATTTTGGGTAGGCAGAGACAAGCAAGTAACTACTCTTGGTAATTGTAGCAGAGAGGCAGTAGGATCTGTAATATCTTTTTGGTAGGCAGAGACAAGCAAGTAACTACTCTTGGTAATTGTAGCAGAGAGGTAGTAGGATCTGTAATATCTTTTGGGTAAGCAGAGACAAGCAAATAACTACTCTTGGTAATTGTAATAATAATAACCCCTTTCCACCAAGAACTAGACGACACATAGCTTGGGAGTCAACAACAACTATTTCTTCAACAGAACAAAAAAACAAACACTTTTTAAAAAGCAGTCTCCCCTACAAGGGGTTTCCCAACTGAAACAGCAGGGAGTTTAAACAGTAACATACAGTTTAACATACATTTTAACCATTAGCCTAAATAACAATTCCTGCATAGTTCATAAGTGGCGAGTTTTGCCACATCATTGATATTACAAAATTGACTTTTATAATAATGCAAAACATTATTTGTTTTCTAAACTGTCCCTTTAACAAAATTACATATGCTAACACATATTTGAAGCTTGTTGGTATATCTACATGTACTTGGTCAAAAATTAAATATTGAAATCAGATTTATATTGACGTGTTAAATAAAGTATATTTTCTTAAAGAGACATTATTGTGTTAATTTTTTTTAAGAAAGACATTTGTTTGAACAATGAATATGGTTTAAAGTCCTTTTAGGAGTGGGGGGGGGTGAAAATATGCTAACAATAATATATTTGAAGATTAAATAATGTGGAACTCATACATGATACAAAAATCAACATTTGCATTAAAGGGACAGTATACTATATTTTTAACAGAACTGTATGTAATACACACTACTACAAACAACAAGATTAACATATACTGTCTCATATTACAAAGCTTCAAACACTTTCAAAGAAAATCGGGTTATCTCTATTGAAAATATAGATGAACCCCCATTACAACCGTAAAACAAGACAATACACCATCATTAACATATGAAAAGACCCTTTACACAAATAGGAGAAAGCTGGAGATGGTACTCACATGAAACTTAGAGGCTTGGCGAGGAGTCTGATAATTAATTACATTTTCTTTGAACAGAAGCAAAATGAAACGTGTATTTGTTAAACAATGGACTATCTAACTAGAGACAAAATAAAAAAATTTGATTTATAATGTGAGTGTCTAATGAACCTTTAATAACATTTACAACGAAATTACATTTAGAAGAAGTCGGCATCATATATTTAGCATATGATAAAGCTAAATGCATATTGATTACTTTATTCTAACACAATAGCGCATATTTATTAATTAGATATCTTTAACATTAAAAACAACAGTCATTTTTCTGAAAAAGGAACATATTGTTGACAAACATATTAAACAACATGGACTATAGAGATTTGCACTTGCCTCGAAATATCATATGCATGAAAACATTTTGCTTTCGTTCGTTTATTCAACCAGACATCCATCAAAAGAGAATGTGGTGGTCTTGATCAGCTACGGGTCAACAATGTAACATGATGCAAATAATACATATTCTCAAGGTTTTTAAAATTGGCTGCAGTCACAAACGTGTTTAATGTGCACAAACAAATATTGCGGGCCTACGTAATCCAATCATACGTTTTTTTACCTTTGCATGTGACGTCTTAACATGGCGCTTCCTTGATCACGTAAGAACGCCATCCAATAAAAGGCAAATTCTTGATCACGTAAGAACGCCAAAAAAAAAGGCGCATCCTTGATCGCCTAAAAACGCCATCCAATAAAAGGAACATTCTTGATCACGTAAGAACGCCCCAAAAAAAAGGCGCATCCTTGATCGCGTAAAAACGCCATCCAATAAAAGGAACATTCTTGATCACGTAAGAACGTCAGTCAATACAAGGAATCATTGGACAGCCTGGCAGGTGACGTTTTGAGCAACATG
This sequence comes from Bombina bombina, assembly GCF_027579735.1. NCBI lineage: Eukaryota > Metazoa > Chordata > Amphibia > Anura > Bombinatoridae > Bombina > Bombina bombina. Next base: position 26,911,248 of record NC_069504.1, read on the forward strand.
GCGCATCCGAGATAGCTGAAAAACCGCAGCCAATACAAGGACTCAGTTGACAGCTTGGCATATCACTAAAAAACGTATTTATATTTTAGTAACTAGTATGTGTCTAGATTGCTATCTAGGAATGTCACCAAATCATGAATCATCTTTTCGGACTTGACTGTCCCTTGAACTATAGCTATGGTGTATATCTTTAACATTTAAAAGATACACATGAGAAATACATATGCCATTGATGTTTTAAGATATGTTTTGATTGTTTTGGAATAACAATAATGATACATGGATTGATTAAACGTGTTATTTATTCAAGTTTAAATATGGTCAGCCTACCTATAGCCATATATGGGAGGAGAAGTATTTTGTTAACATATTTTTAAACAAATATTCATCATCTAAAATATTTGCATTACACACAGAGATTTATTTGGTTACACTTTTAAAAAAAGATAGAATAGAAAATGAAATACATGTGCTGTCAACATTACAATAAGATTGTTTATTAATAAGATTATATGTCCTTGTTCATGTAAAAAGGACAAAAACGCTTTAGAAATGGAAATACATTCATTAACAATTGTGCTCACCATCCCTTAAAGGGACATTATTTTGTTTTTAAAAAGCGGATACACATAGACAATACTATTTCAATAAAATGAACCCTTTACAGGGATTATATCATTGTATCAATCCTCAGATCATTTGTTAAAGGTGCATCAATTCATGCAGAGTTTCTAAATACACACATGGATGTGAAAATTGAAATATACATATATACACAAATAACAATCTATATATACATATATAAAACAATTACTATGCTAATCATAATCATGCAATGATAAAGCTAAGAGAAAAATATATAAAGACAAATAATAAGATTACATTGGAGATGTTAATCTTAAAGTCATTTACAATTGTCTTACATATATGATTTTTAATATAAAAATATTTTTGGTAGGTCCCTTTAAGGATCAACAAGATAAACTAGAGCTTTAAAAAAATAACATGAAGAATGAGGACAAAGAATCGTGCAATTACATGTCTTTTATTAGTATGTAAGAAAACATCAACAACGTTTAGAAATAATCTTGTAAAAATAAGGAATATTTGAGCCATATGACAAGGTAACAGAGTGCATCACAGTCCATGAAGAGAGTTGCCAAGGGCCACCATAGCCCCATTGGAGACATATGACAAGGTAACACAGTGCATCACAGTCCATGAAGAGAGTTGCCAAGGGCCACCATAGCCCCATTGGAGACATATGACAAGGTAAAAGAGTGCATCACAGTCCATGAAGAGAGTTGCCAAGGGCCACCATAGCCCCATTGGAGACATATGACAAGGTAACACAGTGCGTCACAGTCCATGAAGAGAGTTGCCAAGGGCCACCATAGCCCCATTGGAGACATATGACAAGGTAACACAGTACATCACAGTCCATGAAGATAGTTGCCAAGGGCCACCATAGCCCCATTGGAGACATATGACAAGGTAAAAGAGTGCATCACAGTCCATGAAGAGAGTTGCCAAGGGCCACCATAGCCCCATTGGAGACATATGACAAGGTAAAAGAGTGCATCACAGTCCATGAAGAGAGTTGCCAAGGGCCACCATAGCCCCATAGCCCCATTGGAGACATATGACAAGGTAACACAGTGCATCACAGTCCATGAAGAGAGTTGCCAAGGGCCACCATAGCCCCATTGGAGACATATGACAAGGTAACACAGTGCATCACAGTCCATGAAGATAGTTGCCAAGGGCCACCATAGCCCCATTGGAGACATATGACAAGGTAAAAGAGTGCATCACAGTCCATGAAGAGAGTTGCCAAGGGCCACCATAGCCCCATTGGAGACATATGACAAGGTAAAAGAGTGCATCACAGTCCATGAAGAGAGTTGCCAAGGGCCACCATAGCCCCATTGGAGACATATGACAAGGTAACACAGTGCATCACAGTCCATGAAGAGAGTTGCCAAGGGCCACCATAGCCCCATTGGAGACATATGACAAGGTAACACAGTGCATCACAGTCCATGAAGAGAGTTGCCAAGGGCCACCATAGCCCCATTGGAGACATATGACAAGGTAAAAGAGTGCATCACAGTCCATGAAGAGAGTTGCCAAGGGCCACCATAGCCCCATTGGAGACATATGACAAGGTAAAAGAGTGCAACAGGCACAACAATAAACTTTTAAAAAGGCCAAATGGCAACAATAAAAAAAAAACATCAACATGTGGACGGAGGATTCTTATCTGCCACCTTGGAGCATCTCCAGATCCTCCACTTACTGGTCATCCTCTTCATCGTCCTGTGCATGTCCAGCTCCAGATTCAGGCCTTGAACTTAATCGCATAATTGCACGCAGAGTCAAGTCCTGAACCCGGAGCTGGGCCTGCATGGTGTCGTTCATCCCTCTCAGGACAGCTGCGTTCCTCAACAGGGCCTGCTCTACTCTTGCTATCCCTTCTAGCATGAGCCATGCTGAGTCACAGCCTAAAATAAAGAATAAATTAAATATTAAGGATAATTACACAACAGACGAAAAATATAGAAAAGATACATTGTCATCATAAAGACAAATCATTCTTTACATCAATTAGTTTAAATTTATTCTTTACACATGAATTATGTTATTCAGACAGACCAAAATCATTAAAGGGACAGTTTACTCAAACATCTTGTCCCCTTTAATTGGTTTTAGATGATCCACTTATACAGCTTGAGTGTATAAAATCTTGTTAAAGGATTTACATTGTACTTACATTAGCAATTTAAATATTTTAATTATACTGTGGTAGGCACACCTATCCTTAAACATTTTGGCATTGAGGACAAGCTGTGTAAACATAGCAACCTGAAGAAATTACATTCCCACTGGGTTAGACAAGAGATAATGTATAAACATTTGTACATTAATTGTTGGATCCAAGTAGTGGTGATTGGTATATGTAGTGATATCCAATTAAAGGGACACTGAACCTAAATATTTAATTGACTGATTCAGATAGAGCATGACATTACAAATATTTAAAAATTACACATATTCTTTAAATGTTTGAATTCTATAGCTAGATTTTGAATGCAAGAATGTCGGTTTTTAGGGCAGGCCATATTTGTTTATCAACTTTGTTTGCCCCTGCTGGTTGATGGATACATTCATCCAACAATAAAGAAATGATGTCCACAATTATTTTATTTTTTTAAATAATTATAGGCATTTCTTTGTTTCAATAAAGATATCAAGAGAATGAAGAATAATTCATAAGAGTAGTAAATTATAAATTTGATTAACATTGCATGCTCTATTTCAATCACAATAGAAACAATTTGCCTTCAGTGTACCTTTAAGTATCTTATAATATGGATTTTGAATGATACTTACAGCTGTGCCTGGGAAGGACAATCCGACACCCAGGACAATGAAGGTTGAGACAGGGGGGAGGGATGGGATTGGGTTGGGGAGGGATGGGCTGCTGCTCTGGGGTAGCCTGTACAGCTGGGGAGTGGTGAGTTGGGGGCTGGGCAGCTGGGGTAGCTGTACGGGCCAAAAGACGGGGAGAGCAGCGAAGGGGGACGAAGGGGCGTTTTTTGGGAGGGATACGACAGGACAAATGGGAAGGGCCGGGAGGGGAAGGGGACTGGGCAGGGGGCTGGGCAGGGGACTGGGCAGGGGGCTGGGCAGGGGACTGGGCAGGGGAGGAACAATGATGACCAGAAGCAGAGGATCCATCTGAAATAAATATAATAAATATATTAACATCTCATACATCATGAAATCAAATCAACGCATTTTAACTTGATTATGTTTGCAATATACTTAGAAGTGTGTTTGAATTTCTAAACAATGATGACATGATGATATGGTATGCATATAGGCACTCAGATGAATATCAATGACTGTCTGTACAATTCTAAAATTATTATTGTGGTTTGGGCTAGAATATGCATGTGACATCATGATGGCATGAATTTAAAATCCAAATATTTAAACAAATCCAAGCATATCTTCATGATGCCTGATATATAAAGGGGGCAGTAGTGTATTTGAACAGAGAAATAATATTCCTTTTTAAAGTGCAAAAGCTGTACACTTTGAATGCCTTCAATAAAATGATTTCCAATAAAGCAACATGTTGTAAACATGATAGATATATTTCACATACCATCAGACTTCAAGGCAGCCTCTTCCTCCTCCGTCACACATGTTAAATCAATCTCTGTAAAACATAACATGTTGTGTACACGTTAAGAACAGATATTATAACATATGTTACTGTTGCTCAAAGACACACATCAATGTTGCATTAAAGATATACACACCCAAAGTTATGATTTACATCATTTTGATGGAGCATACAAATTACATTAGATTTGTTATTCTCAATGATTCATATTTTCGATGTATTGTTTGTATTAATTTACAAATCATAAAAGCATAGTACATAGAACATTTAAGATTTCTCATGTGTGTATCACTTGATGACTGTTGTCAAAAAAGAACATGGAAACAAACATATGCTATACATCTTCTGAATAACAAATGTGTAGACTAATAAAGTTTTAATTATTAATCTTTCAATATTAAAAGAAAATTAATATATAATCAGAAGAGAAAATTATATGTTTGTTTCAAATGTTATGCTTCATCAGAATCATGCTCATAATATTGATTACCAATACACATTCAATGACATATAAATGAGTCAATGGACTTACCAGGAGACCGCAAAGGCGGCTCTATGTCACTGCTGGATTCCTGTGGGCTCACCACACCAACTCTCTCTATGAATGATATAGATATATATTAGGAAACACATTTGGGATATCACTAAATCACATCTGTATCGAATTTTAAGATTAATCAACTTGAAAATGTGAAGAATAGAGCAGTCATTAAACCAGAAAATGCTTGATTGAATCAAGGGGATTCTGTTAAAAATGATGTATTGAACATATGTTTAATTTCAGACTATATTAGACATCAAACTCATCTCATACGATGCTATTGCATATCTAAATATACCCATTGATCAATGTTCTTAAAAGAATACACACAAACCACATTTTGAAGAGCAGCTGTTGACAAATCTAAACAAACACATGTGGCACATCGAGCCATTTGTGCAATGTACAGTAATCTTGTTTAGGACACAACACATATTTATCACAATACAAAACAAATTGATTAGTACAAATATGTAATCATGGTGCTGTTAGAGTATGCTGATATCTATAAAGTAACTCCAACAGTGAATATGTGAATTATATATCAATATTGTTTAATCCAAAGAATGTAAAGATGAATGAATCTATTGTTTATTAAAGGGACACTGACATGATTAATTTAAATCATTGATTTCTCTGTTCAAACTGTTCAAAATGATTTAACATTGACTCCTATTATAATTTTAATGTTGCTACATTTTAATCTTAAAGGCAGATAAGCAATATTGTATTCAATAAATATTGTTTGTTGAAGGTATCCACCAATCATCAATAAAAACCCAGGTTGTTCAACCAAAATTGAGATGCAGATAAACGTACATTCTTGATTTTAAAATACATTTAGCAATAGAATATTTCACATATTATGATAGTATTATATTTAAATGTTTATTAATATTGCATACTCTATCTGAATGACAACATTAATAATAGTAGATCAGTATCCCTTTAATATAAAATTATATTGATTTGACAATGTTGGTGTTAATGAATTCTATGTTGATGTAATCAATGGGATTGAGCATGCAATTCAAATCTAATATGTTATTTAAGGATATCCGAAGAATTATTTAATTTTCATCTATTAAAGGGACATTACATATAAATATTGAACAATGTGGATTTAGTATGTAATGTTCTGTCCATGTTTCTAAGACAAATGTCAATTAAAATGAGACATACCATACTGTGACAAGCCCTGCCTTAAGGATCCAGCAGCAACATCCATATCTGTAATATATTAAATGAGGATTGCATATCATTAATACAAATCATGCCATGTTTAAAATCTTTACATTATTAGCAAATCAATATTAAACTATTAATCCTTTGGTAGTCCCATGAGTTAATTGTTTCCTCAATTCAATTCATGATAAATATATCCTGTACTGTTATTTTCAATCAGTTGTGTTGTTTACTGTAGCTTTAATTATTTTTTGGTGTTATTTCATTCTCATCAATTGATGTGCATATGTTATAATTTATTTGGATTATTCTTTTTTTATTATGTATAATATTGAAAATAAGAATACTGTATTCTTCACATATATAATAATTCACATTTCATTTTGACCAACATGTATAAAGCAATGCCACTTACAGCAAAGCCATGTTAACGTGTATGCGCAATTCCATTTTCGCGATCATTGCGCAATGATTCAAATCGGAATTACGCATCCGTCATTTGACCAACATGTATAAAGCAATGCCACTTACAGCAAAGCCATGTTAACGTGTATGCGCAATTCCATTTTCGCGATCATTGCGCAATGATTCAAATCGGAATTACGCATCCGTCATTTGACCAACATGTATAAAGCAATGCCACTTACAGCAAAGCCATGTTAACGTGTATGCGCAATTCCATTTTCGTGATCATTGCGCAATGATTCAAATCGGAATTACGCATCCGTCATTTGACCAACATGTATAAAGCAATGCCACTTTCAGCAAAGACATGTTAACGTGTATGCGCAATTCCATTTTCGCTCTGTGACGCATATTCTGTAGAGCGCAAGACACATCATTCCTATTTCATGTGTCACTAATCTAAAATCAGATATCTAAACATCATATGTAGTGTATGTTGTGAGATCTGTATAGGTTTAGTATCTGACTATATACACATTTATTGCTTAAAAAAAATAAATAAGATATTATATGAAGTTGGATAATTACCTGGTTCAGATTCTCCATCTCCTCCCAGGCCACCGGACGGAGAAGCAGCTGCCCTGGCCCCCGCGTCAGGACTTTCAGATCCCGCAGCTGGGAGGGAAGAAGAGGAGGCCGAGGATGGCGAGGATCTGAATCTTTTGGGGACCCGGAGATTGAGGAGCTCGCATAAAGTCACCTCATAAGGGAGTAGGTATAGTTTCCGCGGGGCCTTTCTTTGGCCCCCTCTTTTACGGGCTTGTACCCAGTCCCTTATGAGGTTGACTTTTTTTGTTAAGCGCAACCTCATATCTCCGAATCTCCTCATGATCTGATCCTGGGTCCTCTGGACGTCACACACCAATCTAACCGCATTGGTGATAGACTCCCAGAGGGCCTTCTTAACAGGCGCATCTGTCAACCTCCTCTTGTTCCCAAACAGCTGGGGATAAAAGTCCTTGACGGCGTGGACCAGTGCAGCGCTCTCCTCCTTGGTGAACCTGGGAGCTGACATGCCTGCTGGGTTGTCGATTTTTTGGGAAAAAAAAAACAGATATACTGCTTGCAGGCATTAGAGAACTGACAAAGATGGCAACGTGTAATGGACTTTTATATGGTGAAGTAAACATGAGATGCACCATGGGACAAGTTATCTGTACATCTGATTGGATAAAAGTTTGAAATATTGTTAGAATGTCTGTGAGACCATCCTGACTCAAGTTGTGTTTGT